>NC_056744.1:1796593596-1796855620 GCF_019279795.1 Protopterus annectens
ATCAGTACATTCATCTCTCTGCCTTTTTTTCTCACCCTCAGACTTGTGGGTGGAAGGGAAACCTATCCTACATTTACTTGATGTTTGCAGATGACTCTGACAGGACCAAGGTCATTAGAACATTTTATAGCCTTTGCTAGTAACAAACAAGGAAATCCTTTCTGCAACCCAACCATTTCAAACTCTATTTCAAGCTGTATTGCCTTATGTTACTAACATCACAGAAGACTCGTTTCACAATGTATCAGATTTCATTTTTCCAGGGCTACTGCTACTACCAGTGCATTTTTTAGTAGAGTTTTCATCAGGGAAATGTAATAAGCTGCCAATTGGTCCTCTGTCCACAGTTTTATCAATGACTAGTCTTACTATTTTCTGCAAAAACAGGGCTAAATTTATTTCTGCAGTATTGCAGGACAGTGTAGTTTCTACTGAAGCCCTTTTTGTCTTCCATGTCCCTCTTTCTCATCTTTGGGAATCCTTCCACTTGAAAATTACTGCAACAGTGAAGCATAATGAACATAGTATGGTTGTGTGCACTTACTGTAAATGTAGATGTCTGAGCGTCTTCACTGTTGAAGTAAGTCTTCCCTCTTTCCATCCACTGTATCATTCTTTAAGGTTGGGGTGGGCATCCTTTATTTCTTTCCCCTACCCATGTCTGTTTTCTCCCATGCAAAGGTCCTCATGGTTCCTTCCTGTGCACACTGGGAACCTTTGGGTGCCTTGGAACTTCACCTTTGGAAGCTCCTCCTTTTTTTTGTGGGGGCAAGAAAGACCTGTTAAATTTGTACCCAGACATCACATCTTCACGTGCAGGAAGTTGGCCAAACCCAAGTATCATAGATTTGACTCCGTCCTCCTGGGCTGGCTAAGGGCTACCACAAGAATTATCCATATAATTGCTGCAACAGTGAAGATTCTCTAATATCTGTTTTTATGATAAGTAGACACAACTGTGCTTTTGCTTCACTGACCATGTGTCTACTTCATAGTACTATGGCTGGAGTAGCTAGAGCATCCAGCTGAGGCTTAGCTGTGATATGACGAGCCTGATTGCACATCACAGGTTTTGTGGACCACTGTAAGGCATAGTTCATCAGTGCCTCATTTGACAGCACCTATCTTGCATGGGCAGCAAGTAAATCCGGTGTCTAAGAAGGTGTCGCACTGTGGGCAAGATGACAAATCTCTGACAGCTGTTGAGGTAAAAGTTGCATCTCAAAAAAAAAAAAAAAAAAAAAAAAAAAGATTTAAGAATGTGTCAAGTCCTAACAAACCCAGAACAGGCAGCTATATGAGAGGTGTTCCTGTGGTAGAGGAGACCTCCAGTCAGACTGCCACCTGAGAAAAAAAGGTGGTTCCAGCTATCAAAGCTCTACGGAATCCCTTTTTAGAATTTCATCCATTAGAATCTTAAAAAGGTTGTTCATCTGTCCCATTCTAGAGGCAGTTGGGGAATGTCTTTCCTACCCCTTCCAGCATGGCTGGCCATTATGTTGGTCAAGTAGAAGATGGAAATTATAAATTGTATCCAGACACTACTTCATTCACTTTTTGGAAATGCCCAGAAACATACAAAGTAATCCTTAACAGTTCCATCCTCCAAATGAGAGTAGCCTTGAAGGATGTAAAAAATCTCCAAAATATAGCCATCCTAGAGGTTGCAACAGAATATAGAGGGTCTTGTTACTTCTCACAAGTTTAGTGCCCAAGAAGTCTGAGAACCTCGGAACTATTCATGATCTGATTTGACTGAACTAGTCTGTTTTGGAGTCCTTTCAGAGTGTCTTTGCAGTCAATTGGATGTGTTCTTTGGATCTCCAAGATGCCTATCTACATATAAAGACAAGAAAGACATAGAGGGGATTCCTCCGATTTCAGAGTTGGAGACCATCAGTATAAGTTTTGAGCTTTGTCATTTGGACTCACCACAGTTGTGGGGTGTTATCCTAATGCATGACTATACAAGGCTTCTCAGAGTTCGGATTTTCCCATACCAGGATGCCTGGTTCTTTACAACTTCAAGTTTGGAGTAGCTACTGCTCACAAGACGATACTTAATCCAAGTCTGTCAGTCTTTCGGGATCAGTCATTTTGGCCAAATCTCAACTGGAATCTTCTCAGAATCTAATCTTTATTGGATACCATGTGGACACTGCCAACCAAAAAGCAACTTTGTCCCCAGACAGAATTTCTTCCCTAATCTGCGAAGCTTCATTTCTCATACAAAACTTTCAGCTGTGAGCTGCTGCTGTACTTAAAGCAGTAAGACTTGTCATATTCAAATTATATGTTCCCTTATGCATGACTGAACAGGTGAATTTTACACAATGCGCAACCAGGCTTCACCACCCATGACTCCAGAAAAAAAAATTTCAGAGGTGTAAATCAAGTTTGATGTGGTGGGTGGGTCCACAGAACCTGTCCATAGGTACTCCATCTACTCGGTCACTTTGAACACCGCAGTAACTAGGGGATATGTTCATCCTGGGGTAGGTAGGACATTACTTAAGGATGGTCCAGGGAATGTGGACTTCACAAGAGACCCAACTGCACGTCAGTATTCTTGAGATGAGTAGTCCTAACACTGCAGGATTTCAGGACTTGCTTCTTTGGGGTGTAGTATACATACTCTGCAGACAAATATGGCAGTTGTATGGTACATTGAGCATGGCAGAACATGCAGGTTTCAGACTGGGCTGCACCACCTTCTCATAGCAGTGTACTTACTGGGATCATTCCATGGGATTGCAGACAGGTTGAGCAGACATATACTGCTCCAACACATATGGTCTCAACAGAAAGATGTCTCTTCCCATATTTCAAAAACAGGAAGTACTTGTTGCATTGTCTTCAGTTTGTCAGAACCAAATATCAACAGATGTTCTTGTTTCACTGTTGCAGTCATCACACTTGGGTTATCCTGCCAGGGGTAGCCCTCAGTCAGCCCGAATACCAGAGACTTAGTATTTCTGCGTCTGTTACTATCACTCCAGGACTGACGTCAGGTCGTCAGTGGTATAAAAACAGGCAGTCGATGCCATTACATCAGTCTTTCTTGCCAACGAGCCTGAAGCAGAAGCAGTTTGCACGAGTCCTGGTTGGCCGCTACATGAGTTTTCTTTTTCGAAATTGAAGTTGAAGTCTTCTAAAGAGAAGTACCCCACTGGGGATCCTTTTTTCGTGTTCTAACTGATGTCAGAAAAAGTTAACAATTGTCTCACCTGTGGAAAGCAAATACCACACTGAGATTTCCATTCTTACTGCGTCACCTGTTTAGGCACAGACCACGATGCTCCTCACTGTCTTAGTACTTTGTTTTCAAGCCCAGAACTATACGTCGTCATGACCCTTGTCATAGCTAAATACTTTCTCTATCTCCATGTTCCGAAATGGCTTCGGTAAGCCATCCGACTACCGATCTTCTGAAAAAAATGTTAAGGATAAAGACAGACAGACTGCACAGGTCCAAAACTGCCGAAGACTCTTCCGTTAAGTTAGTCACCAGTTTGCTGGTACTCAGGTGCTTTTGCAGCCCCTGATGCCCGCATCTGTGGATTTGCAGGCAGCTGCTGAGACCCATTCGGAGTCCGGAATGCTGCAAGACTCTTGACTGCAGAACCTGCGGATGTCTCTACCTTGGATGGGTCCAGAACCGTTGTGCAGGCACTGGTTTCCGAGGAAGTTCTTTGCACTACTGATATTCAACACAAACTACTACTTTCGTCTCTTCAGTTCTTTCTAAAACTGCCAAGTGTCTAAGGGCCAGGGTACAAACTATGCCTAAAAAAAGATGACTCAAGCTCAAGCACCTGCTCCCATGCCTCAATCTCAAATGCTTTAAAGTCGCAGAAGACTTTATCATGCTGATTAGGAGAAGCCAAGCCTACCCCTTCTAAAAGAAAGAGGCTTGTCCCCAGCAGCTTTATCTGACCAAGAGTCTGTCTTTGAGGTTTCTGATTATGAAGACATGCCCTTATCTGCTTGTGAGGATTCAAATGCAGAGGAATCCATTCCTTCTGCCTCTCTTCTGGAGGCTTTTTCTTTTGGTGAAACCCTACATACCTTGAGAGAGCATTTCCATTGGGAATGCCAGGATTATCCTCAGTCCAAAAAGACTTGGGGGAATTTTTAGATTTACCACAGCACAGACCCTTGGCTATTCTTCTTGTTGTGGATGATGATTTCATGGAATCCATTTTAACTCCTGATACTCTACCTCCTGTTCCCAGGAAACCTGACGGGCATTAAAGACCCTGACCCATACAAATTTCTTTTCAAAGATCCTACTGCTGACCCAGAGGTCATATCCCAAGGACCTAAAGGAATAATAGCAACCACAGCTAAGAATCTCACCCCTTCGGACAGGGATTTCTGAGCTTTAGACAGATGGGGTAAAAAAGCATACACCTCTGCAACTCTTGCCATTAGAGCATTAAATTGTCAGTTCCACATGCTGAAATACCAGCAACATACTATGGAACTTATTAAACAAAAATTATCTGCCTTTCCAGACTGGGCAGAAAATAATTACAGTAGCTTATTCATTCTGCATTCTAAGTTACTAAGCTTACCCTGCAGTGTGGGTTTGACACCCTAGAAGCATCCTGCATGGTAGCAGTCACAAGTTCTGTACTTAGAAGTCTTGCTTGGCTTAAGGAACAGACCTTGCCAGACCATGTCAAATCAAAGTTATTGGACATACCACTGAACAAAGGCAATCTGTTTGGCACCAAGGCAGAAGAGGTTTTAAAAAAAGATGGAAGAAAAACCTAAATCTATGCAGAGTTTTTGCAAGTCCAGCCTCTGAGATTCAGTAGGCATTGTCCCTCAAAACACTGGTGCTTTTCAGCCCCTTCTAGGCCGGCTCAGACTACACCTAGGGGAAGCAGACCTTCCCCAGACAGTCCCAGGAAATGCAGCAATCTGAGCAATGGAGTACCTCCACTTCTAAAACATGGAGTGCTAAGCCGCCCACTTATGGAAAGAATTCACAATTTCAACTCCACCTCTTACCTCTGCCCACCTGCTTGTGCCCCTAGGAGGAAAACGTTTCTCCCATGCAAAAAACTGGGCCTCCATCACCAACGATCGATGGGTCCTCAACATAGTGTCCCTGGGGTACAAATTTTATTTCCACATACTGCCATCCCCAAAAGGGTTCCCAGATCTTCCTCTAAACCAGTGGGTAGAGGCACAAAACCAAGTTCATTCTCTGCTCTCCATGAAGGCAATTCAGCCTGTTCCTGCAGACCCGATAGGCCAAGGTTTCTATTCCAGACTCTTCCTGATACCCAGAAAAGAGGGCACCTGGTGCCCAATCCTAGATCTATCCATTCTAAACACCTTCCTGGTGGTACCAAAATCCAAAACACTCACGGTCCAGCAGCTTCTTCCTTTGCTATCCAAAGATGCCTGCTTTAGACACCCTAGACCTAAAAGAGGCCTATCTGCACATCCCAATCAGAGACTTTTGCAGGAAATATCTACATTTCAGGGCAGGTTCTATGCACTATCAGTTCTATGCACTTCCCTTTGGCTTATCCACCACTCCCAGAGTTTTCACATAATGCTTGGTACCAGGCATTGCTTTTTGCAGACAAAGAAATATTCAAATTTACTCCTACTTGGATGACTGCCTGATTCAGGCAGACAGGAAAAGCTGTTGCAGCAACTGATATTTGTAAAGGACCTTCTGACCTCACCGGGGTACACTATGAACGAAAAGAAATCCAAACTAGTCCCCAGTCAGAAAATTGCATTCCTGGGAGCAAGCCTGGAAACAGCATCTCAGGTGGCATTCCTTACTCCAGAAAAACAAGCCTGTCTGACAAGCTACTTCTCTCAACTGGCCACCAGAACCCAGTATCCGCAAGGAAAATCCTGCAAGCTGTAGGGTTCATGGCCTCCTGCATTCTACTAATTCCATATGCCAGACTGCATATGAGGAAACTTCAGTGGTACCTAAAAAGCCTTTGGTGTCAACATTCTCAGGACCCCCCCCCCTTCTACAGTCACTTGCCAAGGACAATCACCAGAAATTCTCACAAGGTGGACTTACACAACAGAAGGGAACTCTCATTCATCCACACCTAGAAATGCTGAGCCTTGCTCTCAGGGTGATAAACTTCTAGTACCCTTCAGACAGCGCTACACGGAGGCCGTGCTTTCTATCCTGCAGGAGGCCAGCAAACCCAATACAAGGAGATCCTACATTTCTAAATGGGAGAGATTCTGCAAATGGTGTCTCCAAAGACATAAGGGCCCCTTTCTAGCGGATGTCCCTTTAGTCTTCACTCGTGTGTGACCTGATTAAAGTAGATGTTTCATACTCTTCAGTGAAAGTGCACCTCTCTGTCTGCCTACCCTTGGAACCTCCTTTACTCACCAGGTTGGATGTTCTTTTGTTCTTAAAAGGGGTCTTGCACACAAGACCACCCAGAAAGCCTACCCCACCACTTTGGGGCCTGCGTTATATCCTGGAGAAACTTACACCGACTCCATTTGAACCTGCCACTTCTGCATCCCTGCAGATGTGCACATGGAACAGTTTTGCTGGTAGCCCTCACTTCAAGAAGGGTCTTAGAGTAACAGGCACTGATGGCATGCTGTCCATACACCATCTTCCATAAAGACAGGGTGATCCTGTGCACCAACCCCTCCTTCTTGCCCAAAGTGATCAACAAGCCATCACTAAATCAGTCGATTCACTTATCAGCGTTCTTTTCCCCCCAGAATGACAATGAGAGAATACTAAACACCCTAGATATTCACAGACAACTAAGCTTTTATCTGGACAAAACCAAGTCCATCAAAAAATCAAACTTTGTTTCCTTCTATCCCAGAGCCATGGGCAAGACTGTCTCCAAACAGACTATTTCCTGTTGGATCAGGAAAGCTATCTGTTTCTGCTAATCATACCACAAAAAAGACCTGAGTCAGGGCTCATTCTTCTAGAGCAGTAGCTTCCTCCAACGCCTGCTTCAAAGGCTTAGATACAGTTATCATCCTTGAGGCAGCCACCTGGTCCACTGTACATACCTTCACCAAACATTACAAACTGGGCCGTATCTCCATAGCAGGTTTCGCAAGGGCAATCTTGCAAGGATTTCTGGAATCTGTTACCTCTGCCTCCACCCTTCCTCCTTCCTGAGCTGTGGTACTCTCCCACAGTAAGAATACTGCAGCATGAGGCTAGGACATACAATAGTTGTATAAAATCTTATCATAACCGTAGATGTTCTCCTCCTCCATGTTGCAGTATTCCTTCCTTCTCTCCTGACCCCCTAGTTTCATATCTACAGGTCTGTGGGCCTTCCCAGAGACCCTACTTGGCACTAGGTTCATTTTTGGACAGTCCGTGGCATTCCATCAATCTGAAGGACATCTTTTGGAATCTCCTAGGCTACTTTCCGACTGGGCAGTTAGTTTTGAGGTCTGTGCGTGTAAATGTCACATTTAAGGTCCTTTGTTTATGGCCCTACATGTGACGTCCCATGCACCAACAGCAACCAGGCTGAAAGCTTTTGTATAGGAGCCGACGTTCGAGTCACCTGAGGTGGAGGATCCCACAGTAAGAATACTGCAACATGAAAGAGAAGGATATCTATGGTTATGGTAAGATTTTGCACAACTGTTAATTTTTATCTTGATTGAACAAAATACTTGGTCATTAGATATCCAAGATTATATTGCCTCTCTGATTTCCGACTGCATTGTGACACTTCTGTAGGCAAACTTTTGGCCACACTACTAAGTGTACTCTTAGTGCTCAGGCCACATTCAGTGCCATTTTTATCTAACTTGCCAATGATGTGTCGTCCTTGGATATCTCTGCCAAACATTATAGTCTCAGCACAATGTCCAGAACTTGGGCTTCTTTTGTGTAGCTACTGTTCTCAAATGCTTACTGGCTTACTCCACCTTACATTAGCTGGGGACTCTGTCCACTGGTTTCTGAGTACATACAAAATCAGACAAATATGCACGTTATGTACTTGCCAGAATGTTAGATTCATCTGGTCACTGGACACACATTACTTGGTTTACCTTCCCCCTTGGAAATTGTCATTATCTGAAGGACCTGAATGGAAGGTGTGTTTGGGCTTACCTTTCTAGATTCTGCATCCACACATTTTTTATCTTGTAATAAAACTAATTAGGCAGCCCTTTACTTAATCTGGAGATTACCGTGCTCTGGAAGGAATTGGGAATTATGGGTTAAGGGAGGAGCATGAGTTTGTGATGAGTTTGTTGCTGGGTAAAAAAAGATACCAAGTGTCCAGTCCAATGTATAACTTTTTCTTTCTCTTATGATTTTTGCTCATACACCTGTTAGTATCTGGGTAATAACAGCAGTGTGTGGAATGTCCTTTTCCCCAATCCCTGTATGCCATGGTAACCATTTCACGGATGAGTATTTAGTGGATGCATTGTGCAGATGTCATTTCTTTTTTGGGTGAGGAAACCCCTCAGGCAGTCCTTCCCCCTGTTGTGATGATATGACTGGCTTAAGGTGTTCAGTCTCCATTATCTCTGCTGAATATGCATTAATGGTTGTTGCATCCCCTATATGGTTCCCTCAGCCTCCTGCCAGGGAGGTGTGAGTAGAAAATATTTCCTTACGTGTTTAGGTCGCTGTCGGCTGGGTGATGTAAGAGCTGCAGGTGCCAGCTAACCAAACTGTGCTTGGTGGACTCATGCTAAGGGTTCTGTCTGCATTCCACATACATTAGATGCAGCGACAACTAATCTTTTTACCTACTCAAAATAGAAATCCCATTCTTATGTTACCTGCCTGTGTAAGTGTGAGTGCATTTAGTTTGGCAGGAATTGAGAATGTTTTACAAAGTGGCAGCCTGTATTTGTAGATGTTTTCTAATGTGCTTTACTGTGATTAAGAAATTATTGTATGTTACAATTTTGTGTTTCTTTGACTGTAATTGGAGTAGAACACATGCTGCCCTTTTTTACAGGTTGTTCGGATGGTTCTTCGTCACCATGAAGAGCAGCGGCAGAAAGGTGAAAGAGCCAAGAGAGAGGAACAAGCCAAACTGAAGCGCATGGCAGCCTCGATTGCCAAGGAAGTGCGACAGTTCTGGAGCAACGTTGAAAAGGTTAGTGAAGTAGCTGTCGCATTTGTTTAACAGCAGCATGTTTGATTGTAATGGGACAGAAAATCACCACATAATACATATTTATTATTTTTGGAGTAGCTGCCCCCCCCCCCCCCCCCCCCAAAATCACCTTCAGGATTTGTAACATTCTTGACCTTGTAGGAGGGGATTCACTCAGTAGCACTGTATGTTAAGTCGTCAAACTCGCCTTCATTCTTGCTGGATGGGTTCGGAGCCGATCCTCGGCTCCGACTCTGCACTTGCTAAGCTCGAGAGCTAATTTTACCAGCTTGAGGCAACCCTATATCCCATGATGCAAGGCGTGACTACCCAGATCTCGTTTGCCGCTTCGCGAAGAGGTCTTCTTTTACCAGCTCAGGTAGTGTTTTTGTGATTTAACTTTCTACAGTTAAAAATCTTCCCTTTTTCCAGCCTTGTTTTTTCTCAGTATTAGAGTTAGTCTTTCTATAGCTATCTCCTTAACCCTCTACTCCCTCAACCTAATAGGTTTAGTTATTTTCCCCTTCAGGCCTTAAGCCTCCCTTTCCTTAATTTCTGTCAGGGTTTGAGTGTTGTACTTAGTCTCCCCCCCCCCTTCTTAAGTTGACTGTGTGGGTGAACTTTGTGTGTGTGTTTGTGCACTGGGCATAATTATGTCCAAAGAATCGAAGGTCTCAGGCTTGAAGTGTGACTCGTGCTGTCAGAAGATGTCTGACAGGCGGTCACACTTCTTGGGTGTACTGCCTGGGACCTCTACACCTGCAGGACTCCTGTGCCATTTGTCATTCTTTTAGCCACAGAGTCCTGCAGGAACGTAGGAATAAATTAATCCTACGAGGCTTATTGAAGCCGGAGAGCTCCCCGACCAAGACTGGGTCGGGGAAGCCCTCTAAGCCACCTAAACCTCAGGCTTTGAGTTCGAAGCCTTCGGCTGTGGCTCTGACTCCTTCGGAGTCTAGGTCGGCTCCGGCCGGAGCCGATCTTTCTCTCAGAGGCGGTGGTATCGGTGCCGGCCGGCTCTAATACACCTGCATCAAAGTCTGTCGGCTCTGGCTGGAGCCGAAATTTCCATGTCCCAAACTGGAGCCAATAAGTTATTGGCTCCGACTGGAACCGAGGGGTCTTCGGCTCTGATGGCTCCAACTAGGAAGAGATCTCTGTCTCCTTCCCTGGAGTCGATTCGCTCGGCTCCGGGATCTCTGCATTCGGAGAGGAGCCATCGGAGCTGATCTTCTAGGTCTTCCAGGCTCTCTGACCACGACTTGGAGAGAGTGGTAAGCAGATTGCTGAAATCACAGGCACTGGCCCAGATGCTCCATAGCCCGTCTCAGCAGACTATCGCTATAACTCATCCCCCTGAATTTCCTCCTTCGACTCTCCTCCAGAGTTCGGAGCCGGAGCTTCTCGAAACCTTGACTGTTGGTGCGTCTGAGCCGATGCCACCCCTTTCGGCTCCTTCGTCTTTGACTCCGATTTCCTCCATGGCACCTTCCATGGAGGGATCCGGTCGTCATGACTCCCGCGCCAGCTCCGAGGGGGCGAGTGGCATCGGACCCTTGTCCGGCCCCGTTCTCCCTCTCGGAGCTTCGGCGTTGGTGAGTTCGGCACCGACATCGGCCTCTGAGCCTTCTCTTTCGGCGGGGCCGGGAGTTCCTGTTTCTTCAGAGCGGGAGCTCTCTGGCCTCCCTGGAAGGGGAGCCTTTGAGGTGATGAGTGTTCTAGCCCCTCAGCTGAGTCAACAGTCTGTTCCATTAGCTCCCCCCTCCTCGGTGCCTGCTGATATCTCTTCCCACTCTCTTGCTCCCGGACCCAGAGATCCATCACCCCAGGTTTCCCCACTGGGAAGAACTTCCTCTTCCGAGGTTTCTCCTGATCCTTCGGGGGAACCCCCGCGTAAGAGGACGTGCAAGAGGAAGCACATAGACTCCCCTGAGTCTACAACATCTGATACTGATTTAGATGAGTCGGAGGGATCCCCAAGGTCCCCCTCTGAGGATGTCTCCTTTTCAGACATCTTGGAACTCCTTAAACATTAATCCCTCCGAGGATGAGTCAGTATACCTGGAGGCTTTTGGATCTCGACCTTCCACCTCCTGGGTGTCTCCACCTTTCCACCCTCTCATGGAAGTCGTGGCTCGAAAGGCGTGGGCGGCCCCGGATTCTGTGGAACCAGTCCCTAGGAGGCCATCTAAATTTATCACGGCCCCGGTAGACGAGCAGTTTCTCACCAAGGGTGTCCCTGTTGATGCCATGGTGGTGGCACCTGCCACCAAGAAGGAACTTGCCGATCCTTCTGTACCTATCCATCCTCCTAACAAGGAGTCTAGGACCATGGATAGGTACGGTAAGCAGATTTTTTCCTCAGCGACCTTCACTATGCCCTCGCTGAATTATCTCTGTCACTTTACCCGGCTTCAGAGAGATATTCTCAAGGAACTAGGTGAGGTAGTACAGGATCCGTCAGCTGCCGGGGCTCAAGAAAAAATTACCTCGCAGCTGGGAATCCTAAATTCCTTTAACTCCTCCATGCGGCTCATTTCTTATGCGGCCGATGGAGCGAGTAGAGTCGCAGGCACAGGAGTGGCCCTTAGGCGTCAGTCCTGGATGCGGCTTTGCAACTTCGCAGATCCCTTTAAGGCGTCCTTCACAAATACTCCCTTCAACGGTTCGGCTTTGTTTGGACCTCAGGTGAAGGAAACATTGACCAGATGCGAGCAGGACGGCAAGACTCTTTCTGCCGTAGGAGTCCGTTTCTCCACCCCTTCAAGACCTTATCCTAAAGGTCAGAAGGGAGGGAAGATGTGGTTCCGTAAATCTCAGGGAGTCACGCCGGACGCACGTGGTAAGTTTACCCCCGGAGGCATAGGGGGTAATAACAATAGACGCCGCCCTAGGGTCAGAGGGGGTCCGCAGAATCAGGGTAGCAGAGAGCCTCTCCCTGACAAACCCTTCCAGCATCCCTGAGGTGTTGCCCGACTGTCCACCCTTGGAGGCAGTCGGGGGAAGATTGTCGCTGTACCCAACAGCCTGGCTTTCCCTTTCTCAAGACATTTGGGTACAGTCGATCATATCCAAGGGTTACAAGATTCCCTTCGAAAACTATCCTGTTCCTCAGAAGGTATCCCTCCCAGACATTGCACCCGGTCTAAGGGAGTTCTCAAAGCTGGAGGTATCAAAACTTCTAGCAGAAAGAGCCATCCAGCCAGTTCCAGCAGATCAAATAGGATCCGGGATCTACTCGAGATTCTTTTTGGTCCCCAAAAAAACGGGAGATTGGAGACTAATTCTAGACCTCAGCAGACTAAACAAGTTTGTCAAGAAGGCAAGATTCCGGATGGTCACGCTTCAGTCCATTTTACCCTTTTTGGGCAAGGACAACTGGATGTGCTCGGTAGACCTTCAGGATGCGTACTATCACATAAAATTTCACAGGCGCTCCAAAAGGTTTCTCCGCTTTTGGCTGGGGACCAGTCATTTTCAATTCAGAGCCCTGCCCTTTGGTCTCACTGCAGCCCCCCAAGGATTCCAGGTGTTTCCGTATCTAGACGACTGGCTCCTCACGGCCACCACCAGGCATCAACTTCTCCAGGCCAGGGACTATACTCTTCATATGTGCAGCCAGTTAGGAATTTCCATAAACTTCAAAAAGTCCTCCTTGTTACCTTGCCAGTCTATTACCTTTATAGGCGCAGAACTAGACACTGTTGGGATGTCAGCAAGACTCACAGATCAAAGACTTCTGGACATCCAAAAATATGCTCAGATCATCCTTCTCAGCAAAAAGATCAGGGCCAGGTTTGTCCTGAGGGTGCTAGGACTTATGGCGGCTGCCATCGTACATCTTCCTTTGGCTCGCTTCCATATGCGGCTACTGCAATGGATGTTATTCACCCAGTGGTCCTTCCAGCAGCTTCCCATGCGCCACGAGATCATTGTGACACAATCTTGCAAGAGTCAACTGACCTGGTGGATTTCTTCCCCTCAAGTCCTCCAGGGCAGACCGTTTGTTTCCACGGCCCCGGTTGCCACAGTCACATCGGATGCCTCCCTGATCGGGTGGGGGGGGCACTATCAGGGCAGGATGGTCCATGGCACTTGGCAACCCTTCGAATACCATCTGCACATAAATGTCCTAGAGATGAGAGCAGTGCTTTTAACGTTGCAAGCCCTCAACGACTTTCTTCCTTTAGGAACTATTGCAGTTCAGACGGACAACATGTCCGTAGTATGGTACATCAACAAACAGGGCGGGACCAAGTCCTATCCACTGTCGAGAAGCTCTCAGACTTTGGCAGTGGGCAATCTCCTCTCATCGGTTTCTGATAGCAAAGCACATCCCCGGGAAATCCAACTTCATTGTGGACAGATTGAGCAGAGCTATTCTCATGCCTCACGAGTGGTCTCTCAAACAATCAGTAGTGGAGGAGATTTTTCAGAAGTGGGGCTTCCCTTGCTGCGACCTTTTTGCTACACCCCAAAACAGCAAATGCCCAGACTTCTCCCTCTTTCCACTCCCAGGCCAACCCCCCAGAGACGCTCTAACCCAGGTTTGGCCCAGGGGACTTCTTTATGCTTTTCCTCCATTCCCCTTGATACCTCAAGTGATACAGAAAGCTACCGTTTTGATACCTCAAGTGATTCAGAAAGCTACCGTTTTGAGAGCCAAGTTGATTCTCATTGCCCCTTACTGGCCTCAACAAATTTCGTTCCCGTTCCTTCACCATCTATTGGTACAGCCTTGGCGTCTGGACCCAGTTCCAGATCTTTTGACCCACCAGTCGGGTCATCTGCACCAGGCCATTCGCTCTCTCAACCTCACCGCTTGGTTGCTCCACTTCCTTCATTAGCCAGGCTTTTTATGATTTCTAATCCTGTACGGGATATCATAGTAGCTTCTCTAAAGTCCTCTACCAGAAAGATTTATGCTAGTAAGTGGCAGCGTTTTTCCTTCTGGGCAAAGTCCAGGGACATAGACCCCTTTACTGCCCGAGTTCAGTCAGTTTTGGACTTCTTAGCTGAGATTTTCAGTCTGGTTCTTCGACAGTCAAAGTCCAGCTGACAGCCATCTCAAATTTTCATGTTGGCTTAGCGGACCAGAACATAATGTCTCACAAGCTTTGTAAAGCCTTTCTCAGGGGTATCTTTCTACTAAAGCCCCCAATTAAAGATCCTCCTCCGCAATGGGACCTGAATTTAGTGCTGACATCCCTTATTCTTCCCCCCTTCGAACCGGCTGCTACATGCTCTTTAAAATTTCTCTCTTGGAAGACAATTTTTCTGGTGGCTATTACTTCAGCTAGGAGAGTGTCTGAACTTCATGCTCTCTGTGTTCGACCTCCCTACTTGGTTTTCCACAAGGATAGAGTATCTCTAAGAACAAATCCATCCTTTTTGCCCAAGGTGGCCTCCCAGACGAAATCTTAACCAGTCTATTGATCTTCCAGTATTTTTCCCGAATTATTCGGACAGAGCGGAACAGAAACTGCATTATTTGGATGTTCATCGCCAGCTCAGATACTACTTGGATAGAACTAAACAATTCAGAAAATCTGATCAGCTTTTTCTTATGCAGAAAACAGAAAATGTCTCCCGGTCTCCAAGGTGACCTTATCGAAATGGCTCTCTTCCACTATTTCCCATGTTTATCTCCTTAGGGGCAAAGAATTACCCTCTAAACCTAAGGCACATTCTACTAGAGGCCTAGCCACATCTACAGCCTTTCAGGCTAGGCTACCTATTGACACCATTTGTGCAGCAGCCACTTGGGCCACGCCTCATACCTTTGTCTCACATTACAAATTGGACTTGGCCTCCAGAGACAGAGCTAGGTTTGGTTCCACAGTTCTCAAGAGTCTGTTCCATTGAGCCACCCAGGATAGAGGTGCTAGGGACGCGGTCCCATCCAGCAAGAATGAAGGCGAGTTTGACAACATTAAGAAGTTATGTACCTACCATAACGTTCCATGTTAGTTGTCTTCTCTCGCCTTCTTTATTGCGTCCCTCCCTCCTTTCCCCCTAGCCTGGACAGACCTTGAAGTTGTACTCTTCTCTGGGGACGAGTTTATTCTTCCTATGTACTCCAGTTGTGAGTGGTCACTAGTTTTACTCGTTCCCCTGTGTTGTGTTTACACATTTGGTTACTTTCTTCTGTTGGAAGAAGATAATGGGCATATTTCTATAGCTACCAAACGAGATCTGGGTAGTCACGCCTTGCATCATGGGACATAGGGTTGCCTCGAGCTGGTAAAATTAGCTCTCGAGCTTAGCAAGTGCCGGCTCTGAACCCATCCAGCAAGAAAGAAGGCGAGAGAAGACAACTAACATGGAACGTTATGGTAGGTACATAACTTCTTATTTGCTGTCGTCTGCCGTTGTTATTGGTGCCACCCCAGGGGCAAATTTGCAGTCTCCCATCCATTATCTAGGTTGAATTTGAATAGGGTCAGTGAGAAGCTCTGTTTTACGTGAACAAGGGAGTCTTTTGTAGAGAAATGCCAGTCTCGGAGATGTATACTAGTGTTGAAAGAGATTGGTATGCACTGTTCATGTATATGAGGACACTGTTTGCCCGTGCAAGCACTAAAACCCCTGAGGTGATGCACCAAACAAATTCCCCTCATTCTAGACTATCCGTGTACCTGTGCTACAAGTTAAACCCTGGGAATCTGTGTTGCAAGTTAATTTTATGCCATATTTTCTATTTCACTGCTTGTACAGGGAAAAATGCTGATTTTCTGGTGTAGGACAGTGTTTTGTGTTGCATACTTTGCTGCTGTCATTAAGTGCAACCAATTTTTTTAATAAGCTGCAGTCCAGTTGTGTTGAATTTGTTAGTCAACAAGCATTGTTAGCTAAAGTTGGAAGTAGTATTAAATATGCAGTTTAATAAGCAATCCATACTGAGCAGCCTTCCAGCTGTGAACGTTGGAGGCTAACATTGTCTAGGTGTATTTTTTTAAACTATTTTTTAACTTTGTGTAACCATTTTTTATTCTGGGTTTAAAATTACTTTAACTTTTACACATTTATCGTGCATTACATGCTTGGAAGTGCTTATGGTTTTCCATTAAATGTTAAACCTCTTTTGGATTAAACCAAAATGTTCATTTGTCTTCAGCCTTTGCAGCTAAAATGTGTCATGTGCTTGGAAAGAGTGGACTATGTAGATGGCCAAAAAGTTGATGCATGTTCACTTGAACCTGAAAGAAAAAAAATGCTCAACTCCAAGTATTTGTTTTATGTGGAGGAGGGGCAGGAATATCTGCACTTTCCATGCAGAGCTTGTGCTCCCAACTGATTTAACTTTTGAGGTTTTCAAAAACTGGGATGAGTTGAGTTGTCAGGCATTCAGTGTATGATGCCTAGTATATTTCCTTTATTACTATGTTTGAGGCTGTGCACCTCTGCAGTTTTCTACCTGCCTGTCTCTGTAATCCACTTTTATAGGTTCATAAGTACTTTGCTAGCTGCTTTTGTGTGTCATTTTTAAGCCTAGCCAGTTTCCCTTGTGTTGAAATTGACTTCTGATTTGGTTGTAGATAGCTATAAGAACAGGTACAGTCTGTCTTCATTGTGGCCTCTGGCATCACCTAAAATCAAGTTGATTTAGTACTGTGGGACTGTGCCAAGTTGTAGTTAGCAAACTTTCTATAATGTATGTTTTTCAAGTTTTAGTTCTGGTGAGTTGCCAGAAAAGTACTTTGTGGTACCCTTTAATGATCTTGTAGACGTAATGCTTTCATTCATTGTCTGATTGTATTCTCTAGTTTGTGGGAATTGAATTTCTCCTTGTATTGCATGTCGGATTGTACTGCAGATTACTTTAGTAAACAATTCTGTCAATAAATTAGAAATAGTTTTCACAGATAAAGAAGCAGTCAGGGAAAGAATAGACCAAGTGAAGGAATGAGGGAGACTTGAGAATTTACAGACTTGTTGGCTATTTTCTGTATGCTGCAACAAAATGTGCAGATTTTTACAGGCAAGTTTGAAGAGTAGTCCACAGAAATATATAGGAGATGTTCTTATTGTTAGCCACAGTTTGCAGTCATTATTTCAGGGACTTCTGCCACACGCAGAGTCCTATGTCTCGCCAGACTTTGAGCTCATCACCTTTCCTGTGCACACTGCCTTTACACCCCCCCCCCCCGACATCTCTCCATTGTGGTTTTATGGTAGACTGTAAGCCATCTTCAGTTCATTCTCTCCACATGGTGTGATACAGACCTTAGTTTAGTCCATTGGACCAGGCTGAGTGGAATAGCGCAAGTATTGTCAAGGACATTTATTATTTTTTTAATAGAAGGTTTCTCACTGTAGGGATTGTGTTAATAGATTCTTGACTGAAGCTGTCTTTTGTCATCTGCTCAGGATTGGATTTGCCCATACTGAGGTCTGGGAATGAAGGCCATGCTGTGAACAAGTGTAGTTGCAAAATACAGATCAGTTTTAAAGACAAGCAAGACAGATGTGTGTTTAAGCCTCCACCATGATGTTGCATTGTCTGATTTTCAGACTTTAGGCCTAAAACAGTCAAAGCTAAGAGAGGTGTATTGCTTGTGCATATGAACAGCAAAAAGGTAGCACAACTGCAAGTTTTTGTGTCCCTCTGCTGACCCCTCTGTGGTGTTGGTGGCTTCTGATAAGCCTTCCAGATTGTTGCCTTCCACGGAATTGCTGCCATCTGATACGGATAGCAGAACCATGGAGAGACTGGATAGCAACGTGTCCACTTCTGCTACTGTAGCCCTTAGAAACTAACTGTCAGACGCACACGAATATGTACATTTTGGCTGTTCTCTCTCTCAAGCATGTCAGGCTATTTCTGATCTCCTGGATTCTGAGGGGAAGGCCTTGGCTCTTGCTTTGCTTGGGATTTGCATTGCTTGCCATTCCGTTAAATGCAGCAATGATGCAGCTGATGCTTCATCTAGGGCTGCTACTTTTGGATTGGTTAAGGTATTCCTGGTTCAGAATTCAGCCTTTGCCTGATGATATAAAGGCTAAACTGATGGATGCTCCTCCGGATAAAAAGCATTTGTTTGGTGCTGCTGCTGTGGAGTTGAAGTCCCTGCAAGAAAAGGGCAAGGCCTTACAGGAGTTTAAGTATGTGTTGTTTCCCCTTTGTCTAAGTTTCAGAGGAATTATCCTAATATGCTTGCCTTTGTTTATAGACAGTCTCGCCCTTCTCCCCAAAGGGAAAAAGGGTGGTGGAAAGCTTCCACTGGTTAGGCTACCCAAACTCCTCCTACTCAGAAGCCTCCCTTTCTTGACAAACCAGGTGCTGTCCAAGTATCCTGTTCTTAGTTGCATTCCTTTTTGTCTTTTTTTCCCCTCATGGTTTGGGAACCCCCCCCCCCCTCCCCTTGGGCATTCCTCAACCTCCCTAGCAGCAACTGCCCTGGATGTCCTTCAAGGATGCATCTGCAGTCCTTAAAAATGGGTTGTCCTGTCGTCAGGCAGCCCTTCGGTCGGCCGGATTCCAAAGTCTGGGTTTGGCCTCGGCTGGTGTCGCACTTCACCCGACGTCATAGCTGCAGTTTTTCGGGTATAAAGGCATCAGCCGACGCCATTTTCCTCAGTCTTTCTTGCCGCGTGGCGCCCTAAGCAGAAGCTGTTCGCAAGTGCCGGTCGGTCATTACCAGAGATTACTACTACCGAATACTACTTCGAAGACTTCTAAAAAGCTAAGTACCCCGTTGGGGACTCTTTCTTGCCTCAGCCGATGTCAGAAAAAGTGAATAATTGTTTAACTTGTGGGAAACAAATACCTCATAAAGATTTCCACTCTTACTGCTTACCCTGTTTAGGCCCAGACCACGACGTAGCAGCTTGTCTAGCCTGTGCTTCTTTTAACCGGCGGACGCTTAGACGTCGGTCTGAATTTGCCGAGGAGTTTTTCGGCTCCGATTTTGCTTATATTATGCCATCGGATCCTCCGACTACACAAATGTCTAAAAAGCGCAAGGAAAAGGACCGACACTCGCGGCCGGCGGCTTCGGCCGAAACCGCGGTTAAGCCAACCGCGAGTGTCTCTGTTTCGGCTGAAACCGAGCAAGCGGTTCTTCCTTCAGCCGAAAACTTACCTTCTACCGAGGCCTCTTCCAACCTGGTGGAATCGGCTTCAGAAAACACTCCGGCTGTTGCAGTTTCTCAGGAATTATCTGACACTATTCCCTTGGATATTTCAACCCCTGCACGTGGGGCTGCTAGGCCTCCTGCAACCATGTCAATTAAGGCCTTTGCCAGGGCTAAAGCAGCTAAGACTGTGCCTGCTAAGACCCCCTCTCACAGGCCCAGCTCTAGTTCTCAAATGCTTAGTTTAGCAGAGGATCTCATTTCTTTAATCCGGGGATCCCAACCTCAACCAGACCGGGCCTCTCCGCCACCTCCAGAGAAGAGGCCTAGAGCAGAGCCCCCTCAGCCACTTTCTACAGATGATTCCTCTGATGTTTCAGATGATTCGGACCCTCCAGAGGCTCCTTTCTCCCCTTATGAAGACTCTGATGCTGAAGAGTCCATCCCTTCTGCCTCTCCGCCTGAGGAATTTTCCTTTGGGGAAACCTTGCATGCTATGAGGGAACAATTTCAGTGGCAGGGCCAGGATTTCTCAGACTCCAGAAAAGGCTTAGAACCTTTCTGCATTTACCACAACATAGGCCTTTAGCCATACCTCCAGTTCTTTCTGTTGTAGATGATGCATTTAATGATGCTTGTACTGCTCCTGATTCTCTACCTCGGCCCCTGCTAAGCCTGATAGATACTACAGGGTCCCGGACACACATTACCATTTGTATAAGGCTCCTTTGCAGATCCGAGACTATCTCCCAGGACCTAAGGCTGTAGCAGCTACTTCTGCTAAGAACCCTCCCTCAGAAAGGGAATCCAGATCCTTAGAGAGATGGGGTAAAAAAGTTTACACTTCTGCTACTCTTTCAGCTAGGGCCTTGAACTGTCAGTTTCACATGATCCAGTATCAAGAATTTATGCTAGACCAGTTAACCAAAAACTGTCCTCTGATGAATCATTAGACAAAAAATCTGTTCAGGAAATGGTACATAACATTCAGCAAGTCAGTAACCATTCCTTAAAATGCGGCTATGATGCACTGGAGGCTTCCTTTAGATCAGCCATGACTGGCACAGTTATCAGAAGGCATGCATGGTTAAAAGAGCAGGCCTTACCAGACCATGTCAAGTCCAAACTATTAGATGCTCCTATGGACAAGATCAATTTGTTTGGCGCTCCTGCACAACAGGTGCTGAAGAAGATGGAAGAGAAGGCAAAATCTGTCCAAACAGTAAAAGATTTCTTACAGGTCCAACCGCCAAGGTTTAGCAGGAATTGGCCCTCCAAGAATTGGTCCTTTCCAGACTCATCCAGAGCTCAGAGGGGCAGGAATAGGCGTTCAAGAGGCAGAAACCAATCCACGGGTGTCTACAGGGGACACCAGTGGCAGAGTTAACAACCAGCGAAGTACAGCCACAGACACAGCCACCACCACAACTACAGGACAATCACAGTGACTTGGCTCTGGCAATGCCTACCAGGGAGCAACTAGAAGCACCCTTAGGCGGGAAGCTAGCCTTATTTTCAATAAACTGGCATTACATCACAAGAGACAAGTAGATTTTACAGACAATAGACCAAGGCTACAGGTTTCACTTCCATACTCTACCAGGGAAGAGAGGAATGCCAAACCTACCTCCAAATCAAAAGGCAGAAGCTCTAAAACAAATATCCCAATTATTAAAGATGAGAGCTGTGGAAAAGGTACCATCTATGGAGCAAGGAAAGGGATTTTACTCCAGACTATTCCTGGTACCAAGAAAAGAGCAAATGGAGACCTATTCTCGACCTGTCTGCTTTAAACACATTCCTCATTGTTCCAAAATTCAAAATGCTGACTCTACAGCAGCTTCTTCCCATGCTGGGCAAGGAGTCTTGGCTGGTAACTCTAGATCTCAAGGAGGCATACCTGCACGTCCCCATACGACCAAATTGCAGAAGATACCTCAGATTTCTTGCAGGATCAGAGCATTATCAATTCTCAGCATTGCCCTTTGGCTTATCTACTGCGCCCAGAGTGTTCACGAAATGCCTGGCATCAGTAATTGCTCATTGCAGGCTTCAGGGAATCCAAATCTACCCCTACCTGGACGACTGCCTGATACAAGCGGACAACAAAAACAAGCTAGCAGAAGACTTACAAAGGGTCATCTACCTGCTACAAGCCCTGGGATACACAGTCAATATAAAAAAGTCAAGGCTGATACCATCCCAAAGAATAACCTTTTTGGGGTGCAGAGTTGGACACATCAAAGCAAATGGCATTCCTAACAGTAGAAAAACAGGAGCAGCTACCTCTCTACTTCTTGGCATTAACAAAGCAGAACCGTCTGACAGCAAGAAAAGTACTGCAAGCCTTGGGCTTCATGGCATCCTGCATAATATTGGTTCCTCATGCCAGACTGCATATGAGAAAACTACAGTGGTACCTAAGGAATTTATGGTCTCAACACAAGCACAGCTTAGAAACCCAGATTCCAATTATTCCATGCCTGAAGCAAGAATTCCTATGGTGGGCTCAGACTTGTCAATCAAACCCAGGATTGCCCTTCCACAGTACTCAACCAAGCCAAACCATCACGACGGACGCCTCAGACCTCGGTTGGGGGGCCCACATGCTGGACTAGTGCATACAAGGCTTATGGACTCAAGACCAGCTGCACCTACACATAAATCTAAAGGAAATGCTGGCAGTAAAACTGGCAATTCAGGCATTCAGACCATTTCTCCAACAAGGTCATTTGATAAGGACAGACACCACAGTTATGTGGTACATCAACAAACAGGGAGGCACACATTCGTATCCTCTTTGCCGGATGGCACTGGACCTCTGGAATGTGGCCCTGAGCTACAACATTCAGTTGAAAGCAATTTTTGTACCAGGAAAAGAAAACATTCTAGCAGACATATTAAGCAGGACTACCACGGATGCCCACGAATGGATGCTGCATCCGGATGTCTTCAAAACCATTACAAGAAAATGGGGGCTTCCAGAAATAGACTTATTTGCATCCCCACGCAATCACCAGCTAAAGAAATTCTGCACAAGGAAGTACCACCCACTTGCTTGGAAGGTGGACTCCCTATCCTTCAGTTGGAAAAACCTGACAGCATATGCTTTCCCACCACTTCCTTTGATGCACAAGGTGCTATTGAAGATCAAAGAGGACCGTCCAAGGATCATTCTGATAGCTCCAGACTGGCCAAGGCAACATTGGTACCCATTACTGAGGAGCATGTCTCGGGAACAAATATGGCCACTACCCCTGGTTCCCTTGCTGTTAACACAGAACAACAACAATCTGCATCCAAACCTGAAAACTCTGCAGCTGACTGCCTGGAACATTGCATAAGACCAATTAACCCAAATTTATCCCAAAGGGTTAAAGACATTATCCTTGAGGCTCGCAGACCCCCAACAAGAAAAAATTATTCAGCAAAATGGAAAAGATATCTCATTTGGAGTACTGCAAAAGAAGATGATGTGTCACTGGTAAACATGGCCAACATCCTGGAATACTTGGCAGAGCTCTTCCACACAGGCCTGTCCTATTCCTCCATCAAGATTCATGCATCAGCTATTTCAGCAGAATACGACTTGGATCCTCCTGTCTTCTCACATCCTCTGCTCAGACAGTTTCTGAGAGGAATTAAAAATGTAAAGCCTCCTAGGAAGCCACCATTACCAGCATGGGACTTGAACTTTGTGCTAGAAAAATTGACACTTCTTCCTTTCGAACCAGCAGCAACAGCAGAATTACAATACTTATCATGGAAGACTGCTTTCCTGCTGGCAATCACTTCAGCAAGAAGGGTATCTGAACTTCAGGCATTAATGGCAGTACAACCCTTCCTGATCTTCCATCAAGATAGTGTCCATGAGAACAAATCCTTCCTTTATGCCTAAGGTGGTCTCCAGAGTTTCTTTAAATCAGGCTATCCACCTACCTACATTCTTCCCCGACCCACAGAACAGGGGAGAAAGACTGCTGCATACCTTGGATGTACATAGACAATTACGCTAATACCTGGACAGAACCAAGGGCAATAGAAAAACTGACCAGCTACTGGTAGCATATGCAACAGGAAGGGAAGGAAAAGCAATTTCAAAACAGACAATCTCCAAGTGGATAGGAAATTGCATTAGATTTTGTTACTCCTACATGGAAAGAAAACTCCAGAGAACATCAGGCCTCACTCTACAAGGGCTACAGCCACTACCACAGCCTTCTTACGAGGAGTGGCTACCAAGGACATTTTAGAAGCTGCTACTTGGAGCTCCGTGCATTCATTTGCCAAGCATTATAATTTACCTTTATACTCTAGATCCCGAGCAGGTTTTGCCACTGCTGTTTTGCAAGGGATCCTAACTACACCATAACTTTATTTTTCTTCCTCCCCCAGTTTGGCTATGGTATTCTACCCATTTGTAAGGAATGCAGATGCATCCTTGAAGGACATAGTACAGTTTTGTACCTACCATAAATGTAGATGTCCGATAGGAATGCATCTGCAGTCAGGATTACCCACCCGCCTTCTCCTCTGTGGTGCTCCTAGGGTATTTGCCCATCTTATAGCTAGCTGGGGGAATCTATTATGGTGTATTTGTTAGTATATATGTACATACATGCTTATTTTTTGTGTTTGCTCTCTACTATTTGGAATCATTGGCATTTATCCAAATTTAGCCTTCCAAGAGGGCACCTGGCATCTGGGGCAAGAAACTGAGGAAAATGGCGTCGGCTGATGCCTTTATACCCGAAGAACTGCAGCTATGACGTCGGGTGAATTGCGACACCAGCCGAGGCCAGACCCAGACTTTGGAATCCGGCCGACCAAAGGGCTGCCTGACGACAGGGCAACCCATTTGTAAGGACTGCAGATGCATTCCTATCGGACATCTACATTTATGGTAGGTACAAACCTGTACTTTTTCCAAGGTGCTTCAGGGCCTTATGGCTCAAGAAGCCATTCAAGAAGTTTCAACTCCTCAGAAGGGGAAGGGGTTTTACCCAAGAATGTTCTTGGTCTCCAGAAAAGATGACACCTGGAGGGCCATTCTGGGTCTTTCTCAGCCAAACACATTTTTAAAGTCCCCTTCCTTTTTGTCATCTCTTCAAACCACAATGTCCTTCAAGGATGCATCTGCAGTCCTTACAAATGGGTTGTCCTGTCGTCAGGCAGCCCTTCGGTCGGCCGGATTCCAAAGTCTGGGTCCGGCTGGTGTCGCACTTCACCCGACGTCATCGCTGCAGTTTTTCGGGTATAAAGGCATCAGCCGACGCCATTTTCCTCAGTCTTTCTTGCCGCGTGGCGCCCGAAGCAGAAGCTGTTCGCAAGTGCCGGTCGGTCAGATCCAGAGATTACTACTACCGAATACTACTTCAAAGACTTCTAAAAAGCTAAGTACCCCGTTGGGGACTCTTTCTTGCCTCAGCCGATGTCAGAGAAAGTGAATAACTGTTTATCTTGTGGGAAACAAATACCTCATAAAGATTTCCACTCCTACTGTATACATTGTTTAGGCCCAGACCACGACGTAGCAGCTTGTCTAACCTGTGCTTCTTTTAACCGACGGACGCTTAGACATCGGTCAGTGTTTGCTGAACAGATTTTCGGCTCTGATTTTGCCTACATTATGCCGTCGGATCCTCCGACAACGCAAATTTCCAAAAAACGCAAAGAAAAGGACCGACACTCGCGGTCTCGGCCGAAACCGCGATTAAACAAACCGCGAGTGTCTCTGTTTCGGCCGAAACCGAGCAACCGGTTCTTTCTTCAGCCGAAACCATGCCTTCTACCGAGGCCTTCTCTAACCTGGTAGAATCGGCTTCTGAAATCCAACCTTCTGTTGCGGTTTCTCAGGAATTATCAGACACTATTCCCCTGGATATTTCAACCCCTGCATGTGGAGCTGCCAGGCCTCCTGCAGCCATGTCAATTAAGGCCTTTGCCAGGGCTAAAGCAGCCAAAGCTTCAAAAACTGTGCCTGCCAAACCCCCCTCACACAGGCCCAGCACTAGCTCTCATATGCTTTCTTTGGCTGAGGATCTAATTTCTTTAATTCGTGGATCCCAGCCTCATCCAGACAGGTCCTCTCTCCCACCTCCAGAAAAGAGGCCTAGAGCAGAGCCCCCTGAACCAGTATCCACTGATGATTCCGATGATGACTCAGAACATACAGACTCTCGTGAGGCTTCTTATTCTCCTTACGAAGACTCTGATGCTGAAGAGTCCATTCCTTCAGCCTCTCCACCTGAGGAATTTTCCTTTGGGGAAACCTTGCATGCTATGAGGGAACAATTTCAGTGGCAGGGCCAAGATTTCTCAGACTTCAGAAAAAGGCTTAGAACCTTTCTACATTTGCCGCAACATAGGCCTTTAGCTATACCTCCAGTTCTTTCTGTTGTAGATGATGCATTTAATGATGCTTGCACTGCTCCTGATTCATTACCTCCGGCTCCTGCTAAGCCCGATAGGTTCTACAGGGTCCCGGACACTCATCACCATTTATACAAGGCTCCTTTCGCAGATCCAGAGACTATCTCCTAGGGCCCTAAAGCTGTAGCAGCTACTTCTACTAAAAACCCCCTCCGCTCTGAAAGGGAATCCAGGTCCTTAGAGAGATGGGGTAAAAAAGTTTACACTTCTGCTACTTTGTCAGCTAGGGCTTTGAACTGCCAATTTCACATGATTCAATATCAAGAGTTTATGCTTGACCAGTTAACTAAAAAGCTGTCCTCTGAAGAATCTTTAGATAAAAAATATGTTCAGGAAATGGTACATAACATACAACAGGTTAGTAACCATTCTTTAAAATGTGGCTATGATGCACTGGAGGCTTCCTTTAGATCAGCCATGACTGGCACAGTTATCAGTAGACATGCATGGTTGAAAGAACAGGCATTACCAGTCCATGTCAAATCAAAGCTTTTGGATGCACCCATGGACAAGGTCAATTTATTTGGTTCACCTGCACAACAGGTACTAAAAAAGATGGAAGAGAAGGCGAAATCTGTACAAACAGTGAAAGATTTCTTACAGGTTCAACCTCCAAGGTTTAGCAGGAACTGGCCCTCCAAGAATTGGTCCTTTCCGGACTCCTCTAAGACACAAAGGGGCAGGAATAGGCGTTCTAGAGGCAGAAACCAATCCAGGGGTGCCTACAGGGGACGCCAGTGGCAAGGCAACAACCAGCGAGGCACGGATGCAGCCACCACCACTACAACTACTCAATCACAGTGACTTGGCAGTGACACCGCCTACCAGGGAACAACTAGAAGCACCCTTAGGCGGAAAGCTAACTTTATTTTCAAAGAACTGGCATTGCATCACAAGGGAAAAATGGATTTTGCAAACTATAGACCAAGGTTACAGGTTCCATTTCCATACTCTACCAGGAAAGAGAGGAATGCCAAACCTACCACCTACTCAAAGGGCAGAAGCTCTAAAGCAAATATCTCCGCTATTAAGAATGAGAGCTGTGGAAAAGGTACCATCTATGGAGCAAGGAAAGGGATTTTACTCCAGACTCTTCCTGGTACCAAGAAAAGAAAACAAATGGAGACCCATTCTAGACCTGTCCGCTTTAAACACATTCCTCATTGTTCCAAAATTCAAAATGCTGACACTACAGCAGCTTCTTCCCATGCTGGGCAAGGAGTCTTGGCTGGTAACTCTAGATCTCAAGGAGGCATACCTGCACGTCCCCATACGACCAATTTGCAGAAGATACCTCAGATTTCTTGCAGGATCAGAGCATTATCAATTTTCAGCATTGCCCTTTGGCTTATCTACTGTGCCCAGAGTGTTCACGAAATGCCTGGCATCAGTAATTGCTCATTGCAGACTTCAGGGGATCCAAATTTATCCCTACCTGGACGACTGCCTGATACAAGCGGACAACAAAAGCAAGCTAACAGAAGAATTACAAAGAGTCATTTACCTGCTGCAAGCCCTGGGATATGCAGTCAATATAAAAAAGTCAAGGCTGATTCCATCCCAAAGAATAACCTTTCTGGGTGCAGAGCTGGACACATCAAAACAAATGGCATTCCTAACTGCAGAAAAGAAAGAGCAACTACCTCTCTGCTTCTTGGCATTAACAAAGCAGAACCATCTAACTGCAATAAAAGTACTGCAAGCCCTAGGCTTCATGGCATCCTGCATAATTCTGGTCCCTCATGCCAGACTGCATATGAGAAAGCTACAGTGGTACCTAAAGAATTTGTGGTCCCAACACAAGCACAGCCTAGAAACCAAAATTCCAATAATCCCATGCCTGAAGCAAGAGTTCCTGTGGTGGGCTCAGGCCTGTCATTCAAACACAGGATTACCCTTCTGCAACAGTCAACCAAGCCAAACCATCACGACAGATGCCTCAGACCTCGGTTGGGGGGCACACATGCTGGGCAAGTGCATACAAGGCTTATGGACTCAAGACCAGCTACGCCTACACATAAATCTAAAGGAAATGCTGGCAGTAAAATTGGCAATCCAGTCATTCAGACCATTTCTCCAAGAAGGTCAGTTGATGATAAGGACAGACAACACCACAGTTATGTGGTACATCAACAAACAGGGAGGCACACATTCATATCCTCTATGCCGGCTGGCACTGGACCTATGGGATGTGGCTCTGAGCTACAACATTCAGTTACAAGCAATTTTTGTACCGGGAAAAGAAAACACTCTAGCAGACATATTAAGCAGAACTACCACAGATGCCCAAGAATGGATGCTGCATCCGGACATATTCAAAGCCATCACAAGAGAATGGGGATTACCACAAATAGACTTGTTTGCATCCCCACTCAATCACCAGCTAAAGATATTCTGCACAAGGACGTACCACCCACTTGCTTGGAAGGTGGACTCCCTATCTTTCAGTTGGAAAAACCTGACAGCATACGCATTCCCACCACTTCCTTTGATGCACAAGGTGCTTCTGAAGATCAAAGAGGACCGTCCAAGGATCATTCTGATAGCTCCAGACTGGCCAAGACAACATTGGTATCCATTGCTGAGGAGCATGTCTCGGGAACAAATATGGACAACTACCCCTGATCCCATTACTGTTAACACAGAACAACTACAACATCCTGCATCCAAACCTGAAAACTCTGCAGCTAACTGCCTGGAACATTACATGACAGCAATTAACCCAAATTTATCCCAAAGGGTTAAAGACTCGTAGACCTTCAACAAGAAAGAATTATGCAGCAAAATGGAAAAGATATCTCATTTGGAGTACTGCAAAGGGAGAAGATGTGACTCTAGTAAACATGGCCAACATCCTGGAGTACTTGGCAGAGCTCTTCCATTCAGGCCTGTCCTATTCTTCCATCAAGATGCATGCATCAGCTATTTCAGCAGAATACAGCTTGGATCCTCCTGTCTTCTCTCACCCTCTGCTCAGACAGTTCCTGAGAGGAATTAAAAATGTAAAACCTCCCAGGAAACCACCATTGCCAGCATGGGACTTGAACTTTGTGCTAGAAAAATTGACACTTCACCCTTTCGAACCAGCAGCAACAGCAGAATTACAATACTTATCCTGGAAAACTGCTTTCCTGCTGGCAATGACTTCAGCAAGAAGGGTCTCTGAACTACAGGCATTAATGGCAGTGCAACCCTTCCTGATCTTCCATCAAGATAGTGTCCATGAGAACAAATCCTACATTTATGCCTAAGGTGGTATCCAGAGTGTCATTAAATCAGGCTATCCACCTACCTACATTCTACCCAAACCCACAGAACAGGGGAGAAAGACTTTTGCATACCTTGGATGTGCATAGACAATTACGCTACTACCTGGACAGGACCAAGTCCAATAGAAAAACTGACCAGCTTCTGGTAGCATATGCCACAGGAAAGGAAGGAAAGCCAATTTCAAAACAGACAATCTCCAAATGGATAGGAAATTGCATTAGATTTTATTACTCCTACCATGGAAAGGCAACTCCAGAGAACATCAGGCCTCACTCCACAAGGGCTACAGCCACTACCACAGCTTCCTTACGAGGAGTGGCTACCAAGGACATTATAGAGGCTGCTACTTGGAACTCAGTGCATACATTTGCCAAGCATTACAATTTACCTTTATACTCTAGATCCCGAGCAGGTTTTGCCACTGCTGTTTTGCAAGGGATCCTAGCTACACCATAATTTCTACTCTTTTCCTCCTCCCCTTGTTTAGCTATGGTATTCTACCCATTTGTAAGGACTGCAGATGCATCCTTGAAGGACATAGTACAGTTTTGTACCTACCATAAATGTAGATGTCCGATAGGAATGCATCTGCAGTCAGGATTACCCACCCACCTTCCCCTCTGAGGTACTCCTAGGGTATTTGCCATCCTTCAGCTAGCTTGGGGGGGATCTATTATGGTGTATTTGTTTTGTATGTATGTACATACATGCTTATTTTATGTGTTTGCTCTTTACTATTTGGAAACATTGGCATTTATCCAAATTTAGCCATCCAAGAGGGCACCTGGCATCTGGGGCAAGAAACACTGAGGAAAATGGCGTCGGCTGATGCCTTTATACACGAAAAACTGCAGCGATGACGTCGGGTGAAGTGCGACACCAGCCGAAGCCGGACCCAGACTTTGGAATCCGGCCGACCGAAGAGCTGCCTGACGACAGGACAACCCATTTGTAAGGACTGCAGATGCATTCCTATCGGACATCTACATTTATGGTAGGTACAAAACTGTACTTTTCCTCTGCTAACTTTCTCAAGCTTTTCTAGTTTCCCTGGATTTCAAAGATGTTTGTCTATGCATTCCTATTCATTCCTTTATCAATGTTGGTATAACCCGAGATAAACCAAGCCAAGTGTCAGAAGTCCGTTGATCAAGTTTCCGGTTGAGCCCAAAACTGGCGAAAATAATTAGTAAAATGAGTAAAACTATATCTGTTGCTTAAGTTCAAGATTTCCAGTGATGAGTTCTCTTTTAAAAATCAGTTTTATTACTATAAAAATAGGCAGATGAGCGCTGTAAATCATGCCTTAGTTAATAAAATAAGTAAGCATGTGTTTGACTACCTCGAAACAAAGGTGATGCTATTGTAAAATGGTCACAATAATTAAACCTTTAAAATATTACAAGAAGTATAAGAACTGTACGACTGGATCAAGAAGCTTTTGCCATCCAGTGTTTGGCATCCATTAACTTTCATTGGTTTAGCCTGCCTGTTCTGCAGTTTGATAGACAAAATATTTGTGGCAAATGGGAGTGATTGGAGGGGGATTCACAACATCGATAGGGTAACAGGGTTTACCTTTGGACCAGTGTTGAGAGGCTGGGTGAAAACTGCCCCAAGCTGGGAGCCAGACTGTTGGGGCAAAATAGGAAAAAAGGGGAGACCCAATGTGTGTAAACAGCGAGTTTGACATGTCAAGAATAAATGAGGGCCGGGTCTCATTTAAAAACATCATCCCTGGGCGTAGTGGTGTTGATGTGGGAAAGGAAACTGCCTTCAGATTGGTTAGGTATGTAGGAGGCTAAACCTGTGGAGCCAGTATGAAAATTTGGCGGGAGGGATGATGTAGAACATGGAGGGGGGTGTGGGGACCAAATTATGGGCCAGTCCAGTGGATGTGAGAGACGTGTGGGAAACAGAGAACCAGTTAACAAAAAGGTGGTGGTTGTGTGCTGGAATAATGTGAGGGGGTGGGGACTTAAAAGCCAATCAGAGCGTGTGTACAACTTCTTTGCAGCATTAAGCATATAGTCTGAAACGTTGGTTTGTAGCCAGTTTGCAGTTGCTGATGTCCTTCAAAAATGCAACTGCAGTCATAACATGTGGGTTGTCCTGCCTCAGGCAGCCCTCGGTCGACCGGATTCCAAAGTCTGGGTCCGACGTCGGCTGATGTCGCATTTCTCTCCGTCAGAGCGGCTGGAGTACAAAAGCATCAGCCAACGCCATTTTCTTCAGTCTTTCTTGCCGCACGGTGCCCGAAGCAGAAGCAGTTCACAAGTGCCGGTCGGTCAGCTCCTGTATTCTACGATACCGAAGTCATCAAAAAAAGCTAAGTACCCTGTTGGGGACCTTTTCTTGCTTCAGCCGATGTCAGAAATTACTGAAAAAGTTAACAATTGTCTTTTTTGTGGTAAACAAATACCTCATAAGGATTTCCACTTTTACTGCCTCCCTTGCCTGGGCCCAGACCACGACGTCTCGGCCTGTGTAGCCTGTGCTCGCTTCAACAAGCGCACTCTCAGGCGCCGGGCGGAGTTTGCTGAAGATTTTTTTGGCGATAAATTTGCTTACACCATGCCGTCGGATCTTCCGACATCGCAAACTCCCAAAAAGCGAAAAGACCGGGACCAACATCCTCGGCCCGCGTCTACCACAGACTCCACGCCAAAACCTAGCGCGAGTGCTCCGGTTCCCTCTGAGACTGTCTCTCCACCGCTCCGAACCGAAGACACCGCATTACCGATGACTCCGATTCTAGACATTACTCCAACGCCAGTTATAGATTTTCCTCCAGATACCGAAACCGAGGAAATGCCCGAGACCATTGCTGTAGCAAGGTCACTCCTGCACGTGGAGCTGCCAGGCCTCCTATGGCCATGTCTATTAAGGCCTACACTAGGGCTAAGGCAGCCAGCAAAACAAAGCATATTACTTCTAAATCCTTACCTCAGCCGACTCCAGAGACACAAATTATGTCCATGGCTGCTGATTTAATTTCCATGATTAGAGGTTCACAGGCCCATCCTGAGAGAGCATCCCAGCCTCCTCCTGATAAAAGGCCCCGGGTTGAACCCTCTGACCCTACTCCTTCAGATGAAGACTCTGAGGGCTCTGTCCACTCTGATAGCCAGGAAGAGCTCTTCCGGACCTATGAGGACTCGGATGCAGAAGATTCCATCCCTTCGGCCTCCCCTCCTGAGGATATTTCTTTTGGGGAAGTTCTGCACACTATGAGGGAACATTTCATGTGGCAGGGACAGGAATATTCTGATTCTAGGAAACGCCTTAGGACTTTCCTTAAGAAGCCTCAGCACAGGCCCTTAGCTATTCCTCCTGTACTTGATGTTCTGGATGATTTGTATTCTGACTCTAGTGCTACCCCTGATTCTTTTCCTCCTGCTCCAGCCAAGCCAGACAGGTATTACAGGGTCCCAGAAACTCATTCCCATTTATTCAGGGCCCATACTGCTGATTTGGAAACTATTTCACAGGATCCTAAAGGAGTTTCAGCCTCCACCTCAAAAAATCCTTTGCCCTCCAACAGGGAAGCGAGGTCATTAGAGAGATGGTGCAAAAAGGTTTACACATCCACTACCTTATCTATGAGAGCTTTAAATTGCCTTTTTCATATGTTACAATATCAGGATTATCTCTTAGAAGATTTACAAAAAACATTAGCTTCTCCTGATCCTTTAGACAGGAAGACTTTGCAGGAAGCTGTACATAACACTCAGCAAGTAAGCAATCACTTCCTGCAGTGTGGATATGATGCACTGGAAGCTTCATGTAGGGCAGCTATGACAGGGGCAGTGATTCGTAGACATGCTTGGTTAAAAGATCAACCTCTACCAGATCATGTAAAAGCAAAACTTCTGGATGCACCTTTGGAAAAGAACAAGCTTTTTGGCGCAAATGCGAAGGATGTGTTAAAGACCATCGAAGAAAAAGCAAAATCAGTTCAGACTGTGAAAGATTTCCTCCAGGTTCAACCCCCCAGGTTCAGTAGGAATTGGCCTTCAAAAAACTGGTCCTTTCCTAATCCAGAAAAGTTTCAAAGGGGTAAGAACAGACGTGGCCGAGGAAGAGGCCAATACAGAGGCCCTTACAGGGGACGACAATGGCAGCCAGGAAACCAAAGAAGTGACGCAGGGGTTTCACCTGCTCAACAACCACAAACTCAATGACTTTCCTCTACTACCGCCTACCAGGGAACAACTAGAAGCTCCCTTGGAAATTATCTCTGTTTGCAGAAAACTGGCACAGACTGACAAAGGACAAATGGATTTTGGACATTATAGACCGAGGGTACAGGTTTCATTTTCATACCTTACCAAGAAAACAAGGCATGCCAAACCTACCACAGAATCAGAGGGCAGAGGCTATCAAGCAAATCACTCTGCTGACTCGAATGAAAGCAGTAGAAAGAGTTCCACAACAAGAACAAGACCAGGGGTTTCACTCAAGACTGTTCCTTGTTCCAAGAAAAGAATCTCAATGGAGACCAATACTGGACTTGTCCGCATTAAACACCTTTCTCATAGTACCAAAGTTCAAAATGCTGACTCTACAGCAACTCCTTCCCATGCTGGGCAAGGAGTCGTGGCTGATTACTCTGGACCTCAAGGAGGCATACCTGCATGTCCCTATCAGACACAGCTGCAGAAGATATCTCAGATTTCTTGCAGGGCCAGGGCATTATCAATTGCCATTTGGCTTATCTACTGCGCCCAGAGTATTTACAAAATGCCTGGCTTCAGTGATTGCTCATTGCAGGCTCCAGGGAATACAAATTTACCCGTACCTGGACGACTGCCTCATACAAGCGGACGACAAATTGATGTTGACAAAAAACCTGGATTATGTCATATGGTTACTTCAAGCTCTGGGATACACAATCAACTTCCAAAAGTCAAGACTGCAGCCATCCCAGCAAATAATCTTCTTAGGAGCCAAACTAGACACAGCCTCTCAGATGGCTTACCTGACAGAAGACAAGCAAGAGAAGTTAACTCATTACTTCAGAGGTTTAGTAAAACTCACCCAGATGACTGCAAGGAGATTCCTACAGGCCCTGGGTTACATGGCATCCTGCATTCTACTGGTTCCATTAGCAAAACTACACATGAGAAAGCTTCAATGGTACCTAAAAGCATTTGGTCTCAACACAGCAACAACTTGGAGACAATCATACCACTCATTCCATGCCTACAAAAGGAATTCCTATGGTGGGCCTCTGTGAGCCAGGAAAACACAGGTATGTCATTCAAAAAACCACAGATAACACAGACCATGACTACAGACGCCTCAGACCTTGGATGGGGGCACATGGAAGGCAGGTGTATACAAGGACAATGGTCTCCAAAGGAAACACATCTGCATATAAACCAAAAGGAAATGCTGGCAGTAATGCATGCCATCGAGGCTTTTCAACACCAACTCCAGCAAGGCCATTTAATGATACGGACAGACAACACCACTGTGATGTGGTACATAAACAAGCAGGGGGGCACCCACTCTTACCCCCTTTGCAGACTGACAATGCAGCTTTGGGAGAAATCACTGAGCCTAAACATCCAGTTACAATCCCAGTTTGTTCCAGGAAAAGACAATGTGTTGGCGGACAGCCTAAGCAGGAATTTCACAGATCCACACGAGTGGAGGTTACATCCGAAGGCCTTCAGACAACTCACTTCGACATGGGGCAAGCCAGAAGTGGACCTATTTGCCTCTCACCTCAATCACCTTCTACCAAAATTTTGCACAAGGACATACCATCCAAAAGCTTGGAAAATACATGTCCTCTCATTCAACTGGAACTCCCTAGCAATCTATGCATTCCCACCTGTGCCACTGATGACCTCAGTATTACTAAAGATCAAAGCAGAGAAGCCCAAGGGAATCATAATAGCTCCGGATTGGCCAAGACAACACTGGTACCCATTACTATGGAGCATGTCACACCAGGAGGTGGTCCCTCCCTCAGTGGCCTCTACTTTTGACTCAACACAATTTCGAAACACTACATCCAAATCTTCAGACACTGCAGCTAACAGCCTGGGAGATCCCATAAATAACTTCAGCTTATCTCTCTCCAAGGAAGTTCAGCGGATACTAACAGAGGCTCGAAGACCATCCACCAGAAAGGTTTACTTAGCAAAGTGGAAAAGATTCAGCAATTGGAATACCAGCAAGGGACATGATGCATCATTGTTGAACATCCCACTCATCTTGGAATATTTGGCAAATATGTTAAAGAACGGCCTCTCATATTCTCCCATAAAGATACATGCATCTGCTATTTCAGCTAGATACAACACTGATCCTCCTGTTTTCTCTCACCCCTTACTAAGACAATTCCTCAGGGGAATCAAGAACATTAAGCCACCAAGAAAGGCCCCAGTGCCAGCCTGGGACCTCAATTTTGTCTTAGAAAAACTGACTCTACCTCCTTTTGAGCCAGCAGCTTCAGTTGACTTGCAGTTTCTCTCATGGAAGACAGCTTTCCTGTTGGCCATTACCTCAGCAAGAAGGGTTTCGGAGCTACAGGCCCTAATGGCAATACCACCCTTTATTATTTTCCACAGAGACAGGGTTTCATTAAGGACCAACCCTACCTTTATGCCAAAGGTGGTATCTAGGGTTTCTCTAAATCAAGCCATTCATCTGCCTGCTTTCTTCCCCAATCCTGAGAATAAGGGGGAAAGACTTTTGCATACCTTGGACATTCACAGACAACTTCGATAGTACCTGGACAGAACCAAGGCCAGTAGGAAGTCTGAACAACTTTTTGTAGCTTACACCCCTGCAGTCCAAGGAAAAGCAATTTCAAAACAGACTATTTCTAAATGGATTGGACATTGCATCAGATTCTGTTATTCCTTTCATGGAAAGACTGTTCCAGCCAATGTCAGACCACATTCCACCAGAGCTACAGCCACCTCTACAGCATTCTTTAGAGGGGTGCCTACCAAGGACATTCTAGAAGCTGCTACATGGAGCTCAGTGCATACATTCTCCAAACACTACAATCTCACTCTATATTCCAGATCCAGAGCAGGCTTTGCTTCTGCAGTCCTGCAGGGTTTGATTGCCACTCCATCTCTTTCCTAGAGCATACCTCCTCCCCCAGCTAAGTTATGGTATTCTACCCACATGTTATGACTGCAGTTGCATTCTTGAAGGACATAGTACAGTTTTGTACCTACCATAAATGTAGATGTCCGATAGACATGCAACTGCAGTCGGATTTTCCCTCCCTCCATACCCCTCTATGCCTAGGGTCCACTCCTATCCCTGTTACTCTTAGCTGGGGATATCTGTTATGGTGTATTTGTTTTATTGCTCATCTATTTGTTTGGAATCCTGTTTTTGTCTTCCAATTTGATTACAGCCTTCCTTGGAGGGCACCTGGCATCTGGGGCAAGAAACACTGAAGAAAATGGCGTCGGCTGATGCTTATGTACTCCAGCCGCTCTGACGTCGGAGAGAAATGCGACATCAGCCGACGTCGGACCCAGACTTTGGAATCCGGCCGACCGAGGGCTGCCTGAGGCAGGACAACCCACATGTTATGACTGCAGTTGCATGTCTATCGGACATCTACATTTATGGTAGGTACAAAACTGTACTTTTAGATTCATCTTGGTTTTAATTTACTTTTTTATATTCATTCTTGTATTTTTATTTTAAGTTATGCTTATTTTCCTTTATTCCGGAATTGCTTTTACCTCAGTGCTTTCACCTGAAAATAAAAACATCATTGGCTATAATCAGTTTTAACCCTCTGGATAGGCAGATCTGAAGAAGCTGCTGTGAAAGTGCTGATCCAAATTACGCGTCTTGGATAACTTAAGTTAGACATTAGAATGTTGAAATCTGCCACTAAGTTTTGTAATATGACTACCTGAATTCTAAGGTCTTAGCCCACATGATCTTGCTCCTCTACCTTGCAGCACATTTGAGGGGCCAAAGTCGGACCTGGGAGAGACTCAATTTCACCCGCAGTCTCTGAGGGAGGTGGCCCGCATACTTGTGGTAGCAGGCATTTGTTCACTGTTGTGGAGTTTTGGATTTCTTGCTCTGAGTTCATTTTTGGGACTCTATTCCAGGTGAAATGACATGGGGAGGTGGGAGAAAGTAAAAAAGGTGAGGGTGGTGGTTCAAGTTTGTCTCATTGCTGCTGCGGTTCTGGGGAGCAGTTTCTTCAAGCCACCAGTATCTGCGAGCATATTTCTGGGTTTTTTGCCACTTGTGAAAGGTTTTCTGTTCATATTCACCATTTGGACCCCCTCAAACTTCGGTTAGGTTGAAATTGTCATAGGATTACACACACACACCACTGTTACTTTATGGTTTTGTTTCCTCAATGACAACTGGACTTGATTTACATCAATACGGTTTCATTTTTAATTTTTTGTTTTTCATTCAGGCTTGCTCGGGTTTTCTGGCTTCTGTAGTCCCTATTCTCTTGACACTTAATTAGTTAATTTATTTTGGTTTATTTTTTTCTTCTCATTTTGTTTTTGTACTTTTAATCTGGACCCTCTTGAAATTGTTTTACGAGTGGAGGATCGCTTTTTTGGCTTGGGTATTGATTTTTAACGAGAGTAGTACGAGATTGCTGCTAATGGCTATTCTTTGGACTTGGCCGTAACCCTTCAGAGTTGGTTACAACCTGTCACAGCTCGCTACATATTACGGCCTCATCCACTCAATTGCCAGAACAGCACCCCACCCCCTACACATTTGATAACTACACTGAATTAGTTTTACTCCTTCTTGCTATCCCCGTCATTATTTCTAAGTGCTCTGATTGGCTTTTAAGTCCCCACCCCCTCGCATAACTCTGGCATGCGCCCACCTTTTTAACTGGTTCTCTGTTTCTCGTACTTCTCTCATGTCCACCGGATTGGTCCATAATTTGTTCCCTCCACCCCTTCCTTGTTCTACGCCATCCCTTCTGCCAAATTTCCCTATTGGCTGCCACAAGTTTACCCTCCTGCATACCTAACCTATCTGAAGGCCATTTCTTTTCCCTCGCTAACACCACACCCAGGGATGATGTTTTTTAATGAGACCTGGCCCTCCTCTCTTCTGGACACATCATCAAACCCACTGTTTAAGCACATTGTCTCTTCCCCCCCTGTCATATTTTTCCCCATTGGCTTGGCTCCCAGCTTGGAGGAGTTTTCACCCAGCCTCTCATCATTGGACCAAAGGTAAACCCTGTTTATCCTATCCATGCTATGAATCCCCTTCCAATCACTCCCATTTGGCGCATATATTTAACTTATCACGATAACAGAACAGGCAGGCTACACCAATGAAAGTAAATGGATGGCAACCTCTGGCTGGCAAAAGCTTCTCAATCCAGTCGTGTGGTTCTTACACTTGTACTGTTTTTAAAGGTTCAATTATTTTGACATAATTTTACACAAGCATTGCCTTTTAGCTGTAGTTAAACACACAGCCTGCTTCTTTATTTTATTAATCTAACAAAGATGTTATTTGCCTATTTTGATAGCAATAAAATTGATTTTTTAAAGAGACTACTCATTACTGGGAATTTTTAACTTGAACAAAATGAGTAGAAATATATTTATTTCCCCCCCTATTTTTGGGCTAAACTGGAAACTGTCAACAGACTTTGGACACTTGGTTTGGTTTGTCTAAAGTTTTACTGACATTAGTTCTGCCATTGGTTATAGACCACGATCCTCCTGAAAAAACGAGAGTAACTCGTATGCATTTTTTACAAAATTTATACATGCCTTTATCAGGAAATTTTTGTGTTTCTCTGGTGCTTCCTGGCATTTTCAATTCTCTGTTTTGTCCTTTGGCCTCTCTACTGCTCCACGGGTTTTCACCAAATGCCTCGCTGCTCTGATTGGTTTCTGCAGGCTAAGGGAGGATACAGGTCTTTCCTTACCAGGACAATCTGCTTATCCAGGCCTCCTCTCGCATTCTTACTTCAGCATCTACACTTTACCATTTTTGTCTTGCAAAGCCTGGAGTTTACTGTAAATTTCCAGAAGTCATTCCTGACTTCTCAGGAGCCTGTTTTTCTGGATTTGCAGGATCCAGACTGCCCTAATGCTGGCATCCCTACCTCCTCCCATGGCCTTAACTCTCATTGCTTTCTTTCAGTCCCTTCTTCCTCTGACTTCATGCACAGCCTGGGAATTTGACTGAGCTGGGTTACATGGCTTCATCCATTCCTATGCTCCCTCTAGCCAAGCTCCACATGAGAAAGCTTCACTGGTTTCTAAAGTCAGTTTGGCTTCAAAATTCTCATCCTTTAGATGTTCTTTGTGTTTCACTGTTGCAGTCATTACATTTGGGTTATCTGCTTGCAGTAGCTTTCATTCGGCCTGATTATCAAAGTCTTGGGTCCTGCGTCGATTGCTGTCTCATCTTCCATGACGTCGGGTAGTCAGGGGTATAAAGCATGCAGCGGACGCCATTACATCAGTCTTGCTTGCTGTGCGGTGCCTGAAGCAGAAGCAGTTCACAACTGCCAGTCGGCAGACTCCTGAAATTTTTGTTTTCGACTTTCAGATCCGAAGTCTTCAACTAAGCTAAGTACCCCGTTGGGGACCCTTTTTCTTGCTCTAAACAGATGTCAGTAAAAGTACCTCATAAAGATTTTAATTCGTACTGCATTCCTTGCGTAGGCCCAGACCACGATTTACCTCGCTGTCTGTTTTGTGCCTTATTCAAACATCGTACTATTTTTCGTCTGTTAATTTACGCATCTAAATATTTTGGTATTCTGTTCAATTATCCAGAAATGGCTTCGGTAAGCCACCAGACTACCGACATTCCGAAAAAACGCAAAGATAAGGACACAGACCGCATAGGTCCAAAGCTGCCGACTACGCTTCTAAGCTAGTCGCCGGTTCGCCGGTACTCAGTGAGGCACTTTTGCAGCACCTGATACCCGCTACTTCCGATTCACAGGCCTCTACTGAGACCATTTCGGAGTCCGGTATGCCACAAGATGCTTCCTTCGACTGTGGAACCTGCGGATGTCTCTACCTTGGATGGGTCCGCTGTGCAGGCACTGGCTTCTGAGGGTGTATTCAGGCCTACTGACTTGCATATTAAACAGACGCCATTTTCAAGGCCTAAAACTCGATCCCTGCCTAGAAAACAGACGCCCAGAATGCATGGTCAGGCGCCTATGCCTAAATAAACAAGAATGGCTGAAGACCTTATTCTAATCAGGGGAAAACACCCTTCCCCCTCTGAGATCTAGGACTAATTTTTCCTTCTGATTTTTCTGATCAGGACTCTGAAATTTCTGTTTTCTCCGATGACCAAGACTTGCCCTTATCTACCTGTGAGGATTCTGATGCAGAGGACTCCATTCCCTCTGCTTCCCCTCCAGAGGAATTCTCTTTCTGTGAAACCTTGCATACACTCTTAAGGAGCATTTTCCACTGGGAAAGCCAGGAGTACTCTGACTCCAAAAAGAGGCTTGGGGAATTCTTGCTCCTGCCTCAACACTGGCCTTTAGCTATCCCTCCTGTACTGGACATTGTAGATGATGCCTTCTCGGAATTAAGCCTGGCCCCTGACTTTTTACCTCCTGCTCACAGAAATCCTGATGAGTATTAGAGTACCTGACTCTCACAAGTTCCTCTTTAAAAATCCTACTGCAGATCCTGAGACCATTTCACCGGGACCCAAGGGCATTAAGGCTACTAATGCCAAAAATCCAACCCCCTCTGATAGAGATTCCAGGGTACTGGATAGATTGGGTAAGAAGGTATACACTTCGCAACCTTGGCCATTAGGGCCTTAAACTGCCAGTTTCATATAAAGTATCAGCAGCATATTAATGGATTGCTTAAACAGAAAATGATTCTTGACCGTGTTGAAAATAAAGATTTACAGGATTTAATGCAGTCTGCTGAACAAGTTGGAAAACATACTTTGCAATGTGGTTTTGATTCATTAGAGGCATCTTGCAGGGCTGCTGTCACTGGGACTGTACTTAGAAGTCATGCTTGGCTTAAGGAGTAATCTTTGCCCGATCATGTTAGAGCTAAATTACTGGATGCTCCCTTAAACCCGGACCGCCTATTTGGCAACAAAGGAGAAGTAGTACTTAAAAAGGAGGAAAAAGCTAAATCTATGCAAACTGTGAAAGATTTCTGGCAAGTACAGCCTCCCAGCTTTAGTAGGCATTGGCCCTCTCAGAACTGGTCCTTTGCCGCCTCTTCCAGGCCTTCTCAGTCCAAACCCAGAACCAGCAGAACACCCAGGCTTCAGTCCCAAGGTACTCGTAGGCCCAAGCAGTGGCTGGCTTCCACTTCCAAAGCAGGGAGTAGTAAGACACCCCCCCCCCCCCCAATGGTAAACTGTCTCAATGACTTGACTTTAAACCTTCCAACTGACTGCTCCTTTAGGGGGAAAGATTGCCCTGCATGCAAAAAAATAGGAACTCGTTACCCAGGAGAAATGGGTTTTAAATATAGTTTCCCAAGGATACAGATTCCACTTCCACTCCTTACCAACCCCATATGGTTGTTGGCCAGACCTACCCCCAAATCAGTGGGCAGAGGCTCAAAAGCAAGTTCTGTCTCTCAAGCATTAGGGCTATTCAACCTGGTCCAGAGGAGGAATGGGGACAAGGTTTCTAATCAAGACTTTTCCTGGTACCCAGAAAAGCCAATTTCTGGCATCCTATCCTGGACCTGTCTATCCTAAACACATTTTTGGTAATCCCAAAATTCAAGATGCTAACTCTTCATCAGCTGCTTCCCATGTTAGGCAAAGATGCCTGGTTGGCAGCACTGGATTTAAAGGAAGCCTACCTGCACATCCCAATAACGGAATCTTGCAGAAGATACCTACGCTTCAAAGCAGGCTATATGCACCATCAGATGTCCTTCAAGGGTGCATCTGCAGTCCTTACAAATGGGTTGTCCTGTCGTCAGGCAGCCCTTCGGTCGGTCGGATTCCAAAGTCTGGGTCTGGCCTCGGCTGGTGTCGCACTTCACCCGATGTCATAGCTGCAGTTACTCGGGTATAAAGGCATCAGCCGACGCCATCTTCCTCGGTCTTTCTTGCCGCGTGGCGCCCGAAGCAGAAGCTGTTCGCAAGTGCCGGTCGGTCAGATCCAGAGATTACTACTACCGAATACTACTTCGAAGACTTCTAAAAAGCTAAGTACCCCGTTGGGGACTCTTTCTTGCCTCAGCCGATGTCAGAGAAAGTTAATAACTGTTTATCTTGTGGGAAACAAATACCTCATAAAGATTTCCACTCCTACTGTATACATTGCTTAGGCCCAGACCACGACGTAGCAGCTTGTCTAGCCTGCTCCTCTTTTAACCGACGGACGCTCAGACGTCGGTCGGAGTTTGCTGAACAAATTTTCGGCTCTGATTTTGCCTACATTATGCCGTCGGATCCTCCGACAATGCAAATTTCCAAAAAACGAAAAGAAAAGGACCGACACTCGCGGTCCACGGTCTCGGCCGAAACCGCGATGAAACAAACCGCGAGTGTCTCTGTTTCGGCCGAAACCGAGCAAGCGGTTCTTTCTCCAGCTGAAACCATGCCTTCTACCGAGGCCTCTTCTAACCTGGTAGAATTTGCTTCTGAAAATCAGCCTTCTGTTGCGGTTTCCCAGGATTTATCAGACGCAATTCCCCTGGATATTTCAACCCCTGCACGTGGAGCTGCTAGGCCTCCTGCAGCCATGTCTATTAAGGCCTTTGCCAGGGCTAAAGCAGCCAAAGCTTCAAAATCTGTGCCTGCCAACCCCCCCCCCCACACACACACACAGGCCCAGCACTAGCTCTCATATGCTATCTTTGGCTGAGGATTTAATTTCTTTAATTCGTGGCTCCCAGCCCCATCCAGACAGGTCCTCTCTCCCTCCTCCAGAAAAGAGACCTAGAGTAGAGGCCCCTGAACCAGTATCCACTGATGGCTCCTCTAATGAATCAGAACATTCAGAACTTCCTGAGGCTCCTTATTCTCCTTACGAAGACTCTGATGCTGAAGACTCCATTCCTTCAGCCTCTCCTCCTGAGGAATTTTCCTTTGGGGAAACATTGCATGCTATGAGGGAACAATTTCAGTGGCAGGGCCAAGATTTTTCAGACTCCAGAAAAAGGCTTAAAACCTTTCTACATTTGCCACAACATAGGCCTTTGGCTATACCTCCAGTTCTTTCTGTTGTAGATGATGCATTTAATGATGCTTGCACTGCTCCTGATTCATTACCTCCGGCTCCTGCTAAGCCCGATAGGTTCTACAGGGTCCCGGACACTCACCATCATTTATACAAGGCCCCCTTTGCAGATCCAGAGACCATCGCCCAGGGCCCTAAAGCTGTAGCTGCTACTTCTACTAAAAACCCCCTCCCCTCTGAAAGGGAATCCAGGTCCTTAGAGAGATGGGGTAAAAAAGTTTACACTTCTGCTACCTTGTCAGCTAGGGCTTTGAACTGCCAATTTCATATGATTCAATATCAAGAGTTTATGCTTGACCAGTTAACTAAAAAGCTTTCCTCTGAAGAATCTTTAGATAAGAAATATGTTCAGGAAATGGTACATAACATACAGCAGGTTAGTAACCATTCTTTAAAATGCGGCTATGATGCACTGGAGGCTTCCTTTAGATCAGCCATGACTGGCACAGTTATAAGGAGACATGCATGGTTGAAAGAACAGGCATTACCAGACCACGTCAAATCAAAGCTTTTGGATGCACCCATGGACAAGGTCAATTTATTTGGTTCCCCTGCTCAGCAGGTGCTAAAAAAGATGGAAGAGAAGGCAAAATCTGTACAAACGGTGAAAGATTTTTTTACAGGTTCAACCTCCAAGGTTTAGCAGGAACTGGTCCTCCAAAAATTGGTCCTTTCCAGACTCCTCTAAGGCCCAGAGAGGCAGAAATAGGCGTTCGAGGCAGAAACCAATCCAGGGGTGGCTACAGGGGACGCCAATGGCAAGGTAACAACCAGCGAGGCACAGACGCAGCCACCACCACCACTACAACAACTCACAGTGACTTGACAGTGGCACCGCCTACCAGGGAACAACTAGAAGCACCCTTAGGCGGAAAACTAACATTATTCTCCAAAAACTGGCACTGCATAACCAGGGAAAAATGGATTTTGCAAACTATAGACCAAGGTTACAGGTTCCATTTCCATATTCTACCAGGGAAGAGAGGAATGCCAAACCTACCACCTTCTCAAAGGACAGAAGCTCTAAAACAAATATCTCGGCTATTAAGAATGAGAGCTGTGGAAAGGGTACCACCTATGGAGCAAGGAAAGGGATTTTACTCCAGACTCTTCCTGGTACCAAGAAAAGAAAACAAATGGAGACCCATTCTAGACCTGTCCGCTTTAAACACATTCCTTATTGTTCCAAAATTCAAAATGCTGACCCTACAGCAGCTTCTTCCCATGCTGGGCAAGGAGTCTTGGCTGGTAACTCTAGATCTCAAGGAGGCATACCTGCACGTCCCCATAAGACCAATTTGCAGAAGATACCTCAGATTTCTTGCAGGATCAGAGCATTATCAATTTTCAGCATTGCCCTTTGGCTTATCTACTGCCCAGAGTGTTCACAAAATGCCTGGCATCAGTAATTGCTCATTGCAGGCTTCAGGGAATCCAAATTTATCCCTACCTGGACGACTGCCTGATACAAGCGGACAACAAAAGCAAACTAGCAGAAGACTTACAAAGAGTCATTTACCTGCTGCAAGCCTTGGGATATACAGTCAATATAAAAAAGTCAAGGCTGATTCCATCCCAAAGAATAACCTTTCTTGGTGCAGAGCTGGACACATCAAAACAAATGGCATTCCTAACTGCAGAAAAGAAAGAACAACTACCTCTCTACTTCTTGGCATTAACGAAGCAGAACCACCTAACTGCAAGCTCTAGGCTTCATGGCATCCTGCATAATTCTGGTCCCTCATGCCAGGCTGCATATGAGAAAGCTGCAGTGGTACCTAAGGAATTTCTGGTCCCAGCACAAACACAGCCTAAAAACCAAAATTCCAATAATCCCATGCCTGAAACAAGAGTTCCTATGGTGGGCTCAGGCCTGTCAATCAAACACAGGATTACCCTTCTGCAACAGCCAACCAAGCCAAACCATCACGACAGATGCCTCAGACCTCGGTTGGGGAGCACACATGCAGGGCAAGTGCATACAAGGCTTATGGACTCAAGAACAGCTGCGCCTACACATAAATCTAAAGGAAATGCTGGCAGTAAAATTGGCAATCCAGTCATTCAGACCATTTCTCCAAGAAGGTCAGTTGATGATAAGGACAGACAACACCACAGTTATGTGGTACATCAACAAACAGGGGGGCACCCATTCATATTCTCTATGCCGGCTGGCACTGGACCTATGGGATGTGGCCCTGACCTTCATATCCTCTATGCCGGCTGGCAATGGACCTATGGGATGTGGCCCTGACCTACAACATTCAGTTACAAGCAATCTTTGTACCGGGAAAAGAAAACATTCTAGCAGACATATTAAGCAGAACAACCACAGATGCCCACGAATGGATGCTTCATCCGGACATCTTCAAAGCCATCACAAGGGAATGGGGATTACCACAAATAGACTTGTTTGCATCTCCGGTAATCACCAGCTAAAGAAATTCTGCACGAGGACGTACCACCCACTTGCTTGGAAGGTGGACTCCCTCTCTTTCCGTTCGAAAAACCTGACAGCATACGCATTTCCACCACTTCCTTTGATGCGCAAGGTGCTTCTGAAGATCAAAGAGGACCGTCCCAAGATTATTCTGATAGCTCCAGACTGGCCAAGACAACATTGGTACCCATTGCTGAGGAGCATGTCTCGGGAACAAATATGGACACTGCCCCTGATCCCATTATTGTTAACACAGAACAATTACAACATCCTGCATCCAAACCTGAAAACACTGCAGCTAACTGCCTGGAACATTACATAACAGCAATTAACCCAAACTTATCCCAAAGGGTTAAAGACATAATCCTGGAGGCACGCAGACCTTCAACAAGAAAGAATTATGCTGCAAAATGGAAAAGATATTTCATTTGGAGTACTGCAAAGGGAGAAGATGTGACTCTAGTAAACATGGCCAACATCCTGGATTACTTGGCAGAGCTCTTCCACACAGGCCTGTCCTACTCTTCCATCAAGATACATGCATCAGCTATTTCAGCACAGTATAGTTTGGATCCTCCTGTCTTCTCTCATCCCCTGCTCAGACAATTTCTGAGAGGAATTAAAAATGTGAAACCTCCCAGGAAACCACCATTGCCAGCATGGGACTTGAACTTTGTGCTAGAGAAATTGACACTTCCTCCTTTCGAACCAGCAGCAACAGCAGAATTACAATACTTATCATGGAAGACTGCTTTCCTGCTGGCAATAACCTCAGCAAGAAGGGTCTCTGAACTACAGGCACTAATGGCAGTACAACCCTTCCTGATCTTCCATCAAGATAGTGTCTATGAGAACAAATCCTACATTTATGCCTAAGGTGGTATCCAGAGTGTCATTAAACCAGGCTATTCACCTACCTACATTCTTCCCAAACCCACAGAACAGGGGAGAAAGACTCTTGCATACATTGGATGTACACAGGCAGTTACGCTACTACCTGGACAGGACTAAGTCGAATAGAAAAACTGACCAGCTTCTGGTAGCATATGCCACAGGAAAGGAAGGAAAACCAATTTCGAAACAGACAATCTCCAAATGGATAGGAAATTGCATTAGATTTTGTTACTCCTACCATGGAAAGAAAACTCCAGAGAACATCAGGCCTCACTCCACAAGAGCTACTGCCACTACCACAGCTTTCTTACGAGGAGTGGCTACCAAGGACATTATAGAGGCTGCTACTTGGACCTCCGTGCATACATTTGCCAAGCATTACAATTTACCTTTATACTCTAGATCCCGAGCAGGTTTTGCCACTGCTGTTTTGCAAGGGATCCTAACTACACCATAATCACTACTCTTCCTCCTCCCCTTGTTTAGCTATGGTATTCTACCCATTTGTAAGGACTGCAGATGCATCCTTGAAGGACATAGTACAGTTTTGTACCTACCATAAATGTAGATGTCCGAGAGGAATGCATCTGCAGTCAGGATTACCCACCCTCCTTCCCCTCTGAGGTACTCCTAGGGTATTTGCCAGCCTTCAGCTAGCTTGGGGGGATCTATTATGGTGTATTTGTTTGTATATATGTACATACATGCTTATTTTATGTGTTTGCTCTCTATTATTTGGAATCATTGGCATTTATCCAAATTTAGCCTTCCAAAAAGGGCACCTGGCATCTGGGGCAAGAAACACTGAGGAAGATGGCGTCGGCTGATGCCTTTATACCCGAGTAACTGCAGCTATGACGTCGGGTGAAGTGCGACACCAGCCGAGGCCAGACCCAGACTTTGGAATCCGGCCGACCGAAGGGCTGCCTGACGACAGGACAACCCATTTGTAAGGACTGCAGATGCATTCCTCTCGGACATCTACATTTATGGTAGGTACAAAACTGTACTTTCTCTGCACTGCCCTTTGGCTTTTCTACTGCGCCCAGGGTATTCACAAAGTGCCTAGCACCAGTCATTGCATTTTGCAGGCAAGGAAATATTCACATATACCCATACCTGGACGACTGTCTAATTCAGGCAGAAAGCCAGGACATGCTACTAAATCTGGCATTTGTAAAGAAATTAACATCTCTGGTCACATCATAAACGAAAAGAAATCGCATCTTGTACCCTGTCAAATTGTATTTCTTGGAGCAAGCTTGAATGTAGTGTCCCAGATGGCTTACCTCACGCCAGAGAAACAAATTCAATTGACAGTCTACTTCAGACTACAGGCCACCAAGGCCCAGGTATCTGCAAGGAAAATACTGCAAGCCGTAGGGTTCATGGCCTCTTGCATTCTACTAATTCCATATGCAAGACTGCATATGAGGAAACTACAATGGTATCTAAAAATCCTATGGTGTCAACATTCTCAGGATCTAGAATCAATGATTCCTATCGTACCTTGTCTACGGATAGTTCCTTTGCTGGGCAGAGGCCTGCCACCAAAACAAGGGACTGTCATTCACTCTACCCCCTGCCGCCCAAACCCTAACAGATGCATCAGACTATGCATGGGGGGCTCACTAAGTAGGGCAGTGCATTCAAGGCAAATGGAACCTGAATCAAATTTGCTTGCTTATCAATCAAAAAGAAATGTTAGCTGTACAGAATGCTCTGAGAGCCTTCAAGGACCACATTTTTCCAGGACAATTATTGGTAAAGACAGACAACACCACTGTTATGTGGTACATAAGCAGGGGGGAACCCACTCATACCCTCTCTGCAGACTAGCCATGGCTCTGTGGAACACAGCCTTAACTCATTCACTCCAGAGCAGCTCAGGAAAAGCTGCCTGCTGAATTCCACCATAGGAACAACAGAGCAGCCTGAGCTCATTTTCAGAAAATCCATTTGTAATACTATGCAGAAAACAAATGCTCATAACTCTTTAACTATAAGAGCTACACTAAAAGTGTAAACGCGAAAGTTGTTCAGCATACACTGACCTTTCCAACAGTGTAAATGTTGATAGTTCATATCAAAGTCATAATGAAATATTTGGCAAGGAATGCTGATATTGTGCAATTTTTTTATTTTTTTGGAAAAGCAAAGCACAATATCTTGGTCTATGTACCATGCAGACCCATACAATTTGAATTTAATTTGTTAGTATGAATGTCAGCTTTAAAATGATACTTTAACCATAACTGTGTGACACTCCTTTCATGAGATATTCACAGAAATATGATTAGTATATTATTTCTCATAATTGATAAATAAACAAAGCATAATATCTCATCACCTGTAACAGACAGAGCCTACATATCAGTGTAGAAGTTGTGCATCTGAATGTCAGCTTCAGAATGACGCATCATTTGTGCGATTACCATGCTCCCTCGCAAAGATATGGGCATAATAATGAGAAGTATTGTAAATGTATAATTTTCATATTTGTACAAGACTAAACAAACTGTAACATCTGTACTTGTGTACAGTGCCTAGACACAGTTCTTTTACCATGTTGTAAGGAGTAACACTGTCTTCAAAATGATGCATTACTTCACACAATGTGGTGCTCCCTTGCAAAGTTATTTACCAAAATATGAAAAAAATCATAATTTCCATAACCTAAGTCAGAAACAAACTTTGATATCTGCCTATGAGTACAACATACAGGTACCATTATTTTACCATGTTAGAACTATAAATAATCTTTTCAAAATGAGGTATTACTTAGCACATTCAGATGCTCCCTTGCAAAGTTATTTACCAAAATATGAAAAAAATTATAATTTCCATAACCATAAGTCTCAAACAAACTTTGATATCTGCACATGTGTCAAACATACTGGCACAATTCTTTTACCATATTAGAACCAGCAATACTGTCTTCAAAATGAGATATTACTTTGCACATTCAGATGCTCCCTTGCAAAGTTATTTACCAAAATATGAAAAACAATCATAATTTCCATAATCCTAAGTCTCAAACAAACTTTGATTTCTGCACATGTGTCAAACATACTGGCACAATTTTTACCATATTAGAACCAGCAATACTGTCTTCAAAATGAGATATTACTTGGCACATTCAGATGCTCCCTTGCAAAGTTATTTACCTAAATATGAAAAAAAAATCATAATTTCCATAACCATAAGTCTCAAACAAACTTTGATTTCTGCACATGTGTCAAACATACTGGCACAATTCTTTTACCATATTAGAACCAGCAATACTGTCTTCAAAATGAGATATTACTTGGCACATTCAGATGCTCCCTTGCAAAGTTATTTACCAAAATATGAAAAAAATCATAATTTCCATAACCATAAGTCTCAAACAAACTTTGATTTCTGCACGTGTCAAACATACTGGCACAATTCTTTTATCATATTAGAACCAGCAATACTGTCTTCAAAATGAGATATTACTTGGCACATTCAGATGCTCCCTTGCAAAGTTATTTACCAAAATATGAAAAAAATCATAATTTCCATAACCATAAGTCTCAAACAAACTTTGATTTCTGCACATGTGTCAAACATACTGGCACAATTCTTTTACCATATTAGAACCAGCAATACTGTCTTCAAAATGAGATATTACTTGGCACATTCAGATGCTCCCTTGCAAAGGTATTTACCAAAATATGAAAAAAAAAAATCATCATTTCCCTAACAGTTATTTGCCAAGCTCAGAGAAATAAATTTTACATAACACATTTCATAATAGTGTTTTACTTACTATACTGGTCCAGCTTGGTCATGGGTGTTTTCCATTCTTCTCACAATCATGCAGGGCTCTCCTCACGCCATTGTGGAGGTTGGTCAAGAAGAATGCAATGCCCTCCTCAGTTAGGTGAATGCCATCCCTTCTGAACCAGTGAACATCTTCCCTTCCAGTCTTACCTCATCTGAAATAAAGCATGGGCGGACACTGACAAGGGTGCACAGCCAGGGCACATGTAAAGAGAAAAAGCAGGGTAAGGTCCGCCGCTCCACTAATATGCCAAGGACAGGCATGGGGCTCCAGATGTTGGTTATCTGTAGTGTCCCATAGCTGTGCCGGCTGCCCACTCAGACTGCTGATACCACTATGGTCTCATGACCTCCTTCAGTGGCAGCAGTCTGCCTTACCTCTGCCTTTTCTCTTTACATGTGCCCATTCAGCAATGGACCTAAGGGATGAGGGACTGAAGTAACTCACTAATTGCTGTCCTGACCTACCGGAAGGGAAGGAGACTGAGGGGAGAGCTACATCAAGGCAACATGTCAAAAGACCAAGACTGAACCAGGCTGTGTCTTTTGCATGTTTTTGCAGTACATCACAGTGGCACACCCAAGCCCATGCTTACCGAGGACAGCAGCACTATGGGACCGTGCTGTAGAGTCTCCAGGTTCCCATGCGATCCCGGTGGATCACAAGATCCACGCTGGCTGGTATGCCCCTGTGATGCACCCAGCAACACAATATTCGGCGATGGGACAACGTAGGTTTTGGCTGCTCCTTTCCAGTGACTCCCAGAACAGCAGAAGACAGTCTTACCTTATCTGAAATAAAGCATGGGTGGACACTGACAAGGGTGCACAGCCAGGGCACATGTAAAGAGAAAAGCAGGGTAAGGACCGCCGCTCCACTAATATGCCAAGGACAGGCATGGGGCTCCAGATGTTGGTTATCTGTAGTGTCCCATAGCTGTGCCGGCTGCCCACTCAGACTGCTGATACCACTATGGTCTCATGACCTCCTTCAGTGGCAGCAGTCTGCCTTACCTCTGCCTTTTCTCTTTACATGTGCCCATTCAGCAATGGACCTAAGGGATGAGGGACTGAAGTAACTCACTAATTGCTGTCCTGACCTACCGGAAGGGAAGGAGACTGAGGGAGAGCTACATCAAGGCAACATGTCAAAAGACCAAGACTGAACCAGGCTGTGTCTTTTTGCATGTTTTTGCAGTACATCACAGTGGCACACCCAAGCCCATGCTTACCGAGGACAGCAGCACTATGGGACTGTGCTGTAGAGTCTCCAGATTCCCAAATGCCATCCCGGTGGATCACAAGATCCATGCTGGCTGGGTATGCCCCTTGTGATGAACCCACCAACCTAAGAGCAGTTGGCAAAACAAAATTGAAGAGGGACCTTCCTGGCATTGGTGCTGAAGGGCTTGGCTGCTAACTGACATGGGGGCACAGAAAGAGCACATGTACACTGAAAAGCAGGTGAGGCACTCTGCTTTACCTCTGCCTTTTCCATTTACATGTGTCCTTTCTGCAATGAGTAGAAGGGAGGAGCTAATGTAAGCCCTGTTGTCCTGACCTACATACACTGACTACACCTGAAGGGAGGGAGACTGAGTGGAGAGCTACATCAAGGCAAAATGTCAAAAGACCAAGACTGACCCAGGCTGTGTCTTTTTGCATGTTTTTGCATTACATCACAGTGGCACACCCAAGCCCATGCTTACCAATGACAGCAGCACTATGGGACCGTGCTGTAGAGTCTCCAGGTTCCCAAGTGCGATCCCGGTGGATCACGAGATCCATACTGGCTGGGTATGCCCCCTGTGATGCACCCAGCAGCACAATATTTGGCAATGAGACAGCATAAAGATTTTGGCTGCTCCCTTTCTAGTGACTCCCAGAACAGCAGAAGACAGTCTTACCTTATCTGAAATAAAGCATGGGTGGACACTGACAAGGGTGCACAGCCAGGGCACATGTACAGAGAAAAAGCAGGGTAAGGACCGCCGCTCCACTAATATGCCAAGGACAGGCATGGGGCTCCAGATGTTGGTTATCTGTAGTGTCCCATAGCTGTGCCGGCTGCCCACTCAGACTGCTGATACCACTATGGTCTCATGATCTCCTTCAGTGTCAGCAGTCTGCCTTACCTCTGCCTTTTCTCTTTACATGTGCCCATCCAGCAATGGACCCAACAGCCTGGTCACAACTTTGATGTATAGTGTGCTCTGCACATCTTACTGCTGTCAGCAGTCTGCTAGACTCTAATGGCCATGGTACTCACCAAAGCCTTCCATGCATAGGTTAATCTTGCAGGTCGGGCATCCCCATGATGGTTCAGCACGTTTTCCCTTGATGGCACAGTTTTTGCATCGTGCCTTCCGCCATTTCACTGGAAAGTGTGAGCCTTCTTCAAATCGTGTCATGGGCTCTGGGATGGTAATCTCTATGCATCTTTTCCTCTTCTTGTAGGTGGTCAGGAGATGCATGCCTAGGTGTCTTCTAAACTGTAACTGGCTTGCCACAATAAAACGGCCAGAATGTGAAAGCTGCCGGTGGCTAGCACTCTCACGAAATAAAATGTAAGCATTCACTATGGCCACATCCCATAGGAACCAGAACAAGTACAGCCACCATTTCCTTGCCTTTCGAGCAGTTGGATACTGCATCCTGAGCTGATCAGCTCGGTCCACCCCATTCATATATGTGTTGTACATGTTTACAACTGGTGGACATGGCACTGCAGCTTTTGTTCCATCATGCTGTCTCCTGCGTATGCTGGAGACTGCCAAGGTTGGGTTACTATTAGTGGACAGCAGAAATACTGGGTTGCTATCCTTCCATTCAGTTGCAAGCAATGGTCCACTCTGCAGCTGCTTGTAGACCCCTCGAGGCGCTTTACCAATGGCTTGTTGGTTGAATGTTACAGGCCATCCAGACCTATTGGTGCGCATGGTTCCACAGCAGTACAGTCCGTCCTGCAGCAGTTGCTGTGCCAGAGGGACAGATGAGAAGTAGTTGTCAAAGTAAATGTGATGCTTCTTTCCAATCAGCCCCCGTGTTAGGTCGACCACAACTCTGTGTGCCAGTCCAACGTCTGTGGTCTGCTCTGCCTTTCCAGTGTATACCTGGAATTCATGCACATAACCATTATGTGAGTCAGCTAGCACCCATACCTTAATGCCATACCTCTCCGGCTTGCCAGTCATAAACTGTCTAAATGTCAAATGTCCACGGAAGCCGACCATGGCTTCATCTACTGCCACATCACGATGCACATTATACTGTGTCCTACATGCATGAAGTACGGCATCCAGTATTGGCCGTACATGATGGTGCTTGTCATGACCCACAGAGCCCTGTGGTCGTCTGAGGTTTTTGTCATTGCAGTGAAAATACTGCTGAATTTTTTCAAACCTCTCCCGGGTCATGTACTCGGCTATTGGGAAATGACCATACAGATGGTGCGTTTCCCAGTACTGCCTGTATTTTGGAACCTGTACAATAGACATGTATATTCTGACACCTAGAAATGTGCGTATGTCTCCAGGACAAACTGGACTCCACCGCTTATCAACCTTGCCTGCTGCAGCCTGCCTCTGTGCAGCATAGCGGTTAGTTTCATCAGCAATAAGCGAATACAGTTCCTCTGGGAACATCAAATTGAGGAAGTCCACCTCTGTGCTATCAGAGTCCAGGTTGGTGACTGGGCCGACTGGACACACAAAATCATTGATGTGAACTGGTGTTAGGCGTTTCTCCCATGATAAGTTTCGTGGTGGGCATGATCGCCGTGCCTTTTTCATTAGCCTCCCAGAGTTTTGAATGCAAGGTACCCTGTGATCAGTGACATTACCCACTGGTTTGTACTGACTACTGAGTGGAGTACTCGCACAAATTCCATATTGCGGCACACTCAGATCCTTGCTTGACAAGCAGCTACTTCGGCTCAGATCCAGTGGACTTTCTCCATCTGAATAAACCTGCTGTAGACTACGCCTGAACTCATGTATAGTAGGAAGCATATCCGCTTCCTCTTCAGCACTAGGCCTGGCTTGGGACTGCAAAGGTCTGTCACTCGGGCCACGTCCGTGGCGTAAATCAGATAGGCAATTCATCCTCTGTGTCAAAATCTGATTCAAGTTGCTGACCACTATTGTGTGTGCCATCATACCTTAGCTGGGGTAGTGGCATGTCATCCTCACTGTCGTGGTCAGTTACATCAAGAGTAGTGAGCTCGGGGTTAGAGGGTAGGGGTCTGTCAGGAATCGCTGGGACAGGGGCATCTTTATCAGCAGTAATAGCCTTCTCGCGCAGACGTGCCAGTGGAATATGATCATCGGCATCATAATAGTCATCCTCACTCTGGTTTGGCTTACGCTGTGCATCAAGATCCAATTCCATTTCAGACCCACTGGTATTACTGTCAGAATCAGTATCCTCGCCCACGTAAACGTTGGTTAACTTCTTAACAGATGGCATCTTCACTGAGGGGTGTGATGTCGGGTGAATGCAAAGCTGAAAAACACAGTTGTATAGAATATAATGTTACTCACCTGCACAGAGGCAGCTGAAACGCAACACATGCAGTATGTAGTGATAGTATGACACATTCAACTGTTTCAATATATTTGGTCAGTTACAATAATTCACAAAGATATGAACTACATTAATAAAATGGATACTTATATCTGTATGTTATAAATGAAAATACAGATATATATGTCTGTGTGTATATAGATTATATATTACATATACATATATACACACACACACTATGTATGTATATATATATATATATATATATATATATATATATATATATATATATATATATATATACATACACACACACATTCACACACACACACACACACACACACACACACACATAGATAGATATTATATATAAAATAAGGGGTTTCAGAGGCTAGGTAGTTGAAGAATGGAGGTGGTGGCTTGCAATGACTAGAAACAGAGAAAAAAAACACAATCTGCCTTGTGCATTCATCAATGTGATAACGAGTTGCACTTATATAAATAACAGTGACAGCTCCTGATAGTGTTACCTGAAAAGTGATAATGACTCCGTGCTATATTGTAAATGACTTATTGCTAAGGTGATAATGACCTGCCTTTCATTACTGGAAAGGTATGCATGCTCTGACAATGATAATTGCTGCACATCACCTGTTGAGTAGGTAATCATTATCTCCTTGTGCAGCTGTTATATAATACAGTAATCCAGTAAAATAGTATAATACTTGGCCCTTCCTCCCACAAGTTGCACACATTACTGACAAAGGCCAGAAAAATTCCCAAAATATAGCTTAGCTCCATGCAGGTAGTAGTCAGCAAGTAATAACATGGGTAACTTCTAGGCAAAACTAAATCATTCAGAATATCTGGAGCAATTGTGTATTTCTTGTGATGGTAGGAATGGACAGTCTGTTTCAAAACAGATCATTTTCAAATGAGTGTCCAAGACCATTACCTTTTGTTATAATCACAAAAAATCTATTCAAGTCAGGCTGAAGGCCCTCTCTCCAAAATGCATACAGGAAATCTCTGCATAGCTAGAAGTCATCTGAATAATTTCACAGATATCTGTAACTACTGAAGAGGTTGCTGCTAGCAAAGAACTTTATATTTCAATGTATATCTACCAATTCAGAGGTTCTAGCTGCTTTATGGAAGCTTTCTAGTTCAAATGTGTTTTATAGTTTTACATAATTACACAGTTACATCTAATTTCTATACCAGAATGCAAAAATCAAAGCTAAAATTGAAACAGCTGGCAGCAACTATTCAGACACTCCATTTCTATTACTGAACCAAAGGTTACCAAGTCATTCAGTGCTTTGAAGGTAAAGAACAGGATTTCCAACTACAAAATCAGCTACCAGTCAATTGCTCTAAATTACCAGAAAGTAAATGGGTGTTATACATATATATCGAAATACACAAATTTGCATAGACATTTTTCCCCTCTTGTGGGAGTGGTAACAAGTTGTTCCATAGCATTTGAGTTTATAAATTCTAGGAACCTTTGGGCTAGGGTGTTGGAGCTAGAGTAATGCTCCCAGTCTGTTTGGGTAGTTGAAGTCGCCCAATGAAATTGTGTTTGGAGAGACTTTCACATTTTCCAGTGTTCTCAGGCAGGCTGACTGGGGTTCCTGGGTTTGGGAGGGTGGTCTGTAGCAGGCTATAAGCTGGAAGTCCGTTTTACCCAGTGTTAGTTGCACATGGTTTAAAAGCCTGCATTTGCTCTTGTTTCCCACCTGTTCGGTAACTAGTCTAGTCCAGATACAAATTTGTTGTATCCAAAAATGCAATGACGTGATCAAATTGTGTGTATAGTAGCACACACTGCAGTCAGTCTATAAGATGAACATATGGGACAGCATCCTTATGCCCAATGCAACTGCTTGGCTTCATCCCTGATCCTTGAGATAAATGGTTTTGAGGTACAACAAGAAATCTGGAGAAAGCCATAAATAAAAAAGGAGACAAAGGTCCCAAAATATGGACAATATTGAATTAGTACTCTTACAAACTAAGTTGTTAGAATAACAGGTGTTGCATTAGTATGGATTATCTGAAGCTTAATCAGTCTGCCACTCAAATGTCTGTCATTATTTTCTAACTTGAATCTTTAATAATTTGCCACTAAGTTGCCACCAAAAATGCCTATGTATGAAGAACAGACTAAAAATATGAGGTAAAAATCTGAACATCATTTGAAAATCTAAACAGTTGAGAGGTATGTAGGACGGTGCTAACTGGCAAAAAAATAGCACCCCTGGGGAATCAGATTTACAAGCTGTTAGCTCACTATTCCACACGTGCAATCCAAAAGTGAGAGAATAGCAAGTCAAAATATTTTAATCATTCACAAACCAATGCTACAAAAACGGCATACAATCTAAAGTTGTACAAAGCACCAAATAAGTATGACTCTTAATATCACTCATGCAAACTTAGAAAGCAGACATAATGAAATGTTATGCATTAGCTTGAGTTTTCTGTGTGGTATGAAATCTGAAACTCAAGTGTCTCTCTACGTTTCTGCATTCAATCCAAAAGTGATTTGACTGAAAACTATACAGTTATGACAACAGTATAAGGCAGAAATTATATTATATATAAGGCAGAAATCTGAGATCTGACATGCCATCCAGGGAGGAAAAGCAACCCCAAACTCCCATTTAAACAGCAGGTACGGAAAACGTACATCCTGTGCAAAGAGCCATTATAGCAAGCATCACAGCCTATGACAAAGACCAGAATACTAATCATACAAAATATACGGTTATGACAAAAGTATAAGGCAGAAATCTGTTCCTTCAGCAAAAATCTGTAAAGCTGATATCACTATTCACTATGAGGGAACGCTGCAGGACCCATGTAACACACAAATACTTTAATGTAAACCTGCCATCCCAGGGAGGAAAAGCAACCCCAAATTCCCATTTAAACTGCAGTAACGTAAAACGAACATTCTGTGCAAAGAGCCATTATAGCAAACATCACAGAACTTCTGACAATGACTGGCATACTAGCCATTTACAAATTTAATCACATTACCAAAATACAGCCAGCCAGAAAATAAAACTGGAAATCCACTTTATTACACCACTATCAGGTATGGTGACAAAAGCGCTTAACTACTGTGGTGTCATAAAGTGGTTTTCAAGTTTTAGTTCCTGGCTGGCTGTACTTTAACTCTTACATAGAAAATCATCAGCATGCAGGCCCAGAAGGCATCAAAAATAGCCATAAGGTTAACACATATACTACATGACAAAAACATTTTTAATTCTGCAAAGCAACTCATTGGCATTAGTTTTTAGCTATTAATCGCATTGCAGAACATTAAAACCATGGCAGGCTACACAGCAGCAAACTGTTTACAAGTCCAGCGATGCAAGAAAAAGAACGGCAATCCTTTCACTGAAATGTATTTAGAAAAGAAATGGAAAGCACTTTCAGGCAGTTTTACAATACCTGAAAAAGAAGAATTATAGAAAACTTGCCACTGCAACACTTAATCCACTGTGCGAGATGACAAGAGTCCATCAACATGCTTCCCGGAACTCGAGAAACACTATTAGCTCCCACTGTTGCACGCTCTCCGTCGACAACTGAAAGAAGCGTTTTGTTCAACAAAATCAAAGTAGTACACAGGCAAAACGCTGTACTGCCACACACTAGCTATAACAGCAAAAGGAAACCAACTTCGGTAGACTTAAAATTCACGTAGAAAATGTTTTAATAAAACTAAGGTGGCACACTAGCCTCTGGTGGAAGCCCGGGGAGAAAAGCTCTCTACACATAAACTTAAAGAACAGTACATTGTGCAATTAATGTTCACGTACTAGTCAAGTGCTAAGGCATTGAATGCACATAACAATAATGCAGAAGACATTGTACTTACATAATACCAAGGTCTTCCTCAGGCCAATATATTTAAAATCATTCATAGGTTCATAGGCTAGTACTAGGCTACCTGCTCTTGCGAGCCATTTTAAGTCTAGCCAGTTATGCCCTGTGAGATTCAAACCCTGTACCTTGTGTTTGTAAGGCAAACACCTTAACCATTAGGCCACCCTCCCAACTATGCTGTGACTTTCACTATGAAACCACTTGCATTAATGTATGGTTTATGGTAAATGACTCACCCAGCAACAAAGCAGCGCACGTCAGAATAATGTGTGACTCTTAAAGATGCTTCAAAGTCTTGTCTGCTGTGGCTAAGTAGAGAAAATGGAGTTACCGATCTTGCAAACACATAGGGATGAGAGAAACAATTTAAAAAAATCATTCCACAATACCCTCTATTACTATCTCTCAGCACCTCCCTTCTGTAATGGAAACGGGAGGGGATGTTTGCTGCCATGGTTGAGTTATACGAGCAGCGATAGTTCTGCCTGTCAGTCTATCCATCCAGTCACAACCCCTTTTTCCCATTTTTACACATGGGGTTGGGGTGTCACTTCAACAGTGACAATCATCTAGAGCCAAGGTTTACACCACTGGGTGGTTAGCACTACCACTGATGACTGTTAATACTATATGGTTATTAATCGGTTGTTTTTTTCATTCATTCTGCTTACAAGAATCCCTGCTTTCTTAACCTGGAAGCTGACTGAGCACAACCATTTTTTCAAACATTACTTGGGAAGAGTAGACACTCAACAGCATTATACCTCTCAACCTCTTATTGCAATAAATCTCGACAAAGTCAAAAACATTGAGCAACACCAGCCCAAAAGTAGGGACAGATTTTAAGGATTGCTCTTACAAACTTTTAAAGTTGCTAGAATAACAGCTTTTGTGTTAACATGTATTTCCAGAAGGACATGCATGAGGTTTGAAACTGTCTTTATTCAAGTACTTCAATCCTAAGTGATTTGCCAGAAGCCCACAAGTTGTATGTGGAATAGATCAAAACGTCAGGACATTCAGCAAAAATCTGGACACTTGATAGGCATGGACAGCATTTACGTACTGATGAAATTAAAAGAACTTAAATCTATAAATAATATGTACTCAGCTTTCTAACTATACTGTATACTAAGTAAGGTTTAGATATGAGGAAAACAGGAGCAAATTCAGAAACAGTTATCCTTGAGCATGTTCTATAACATTCATGTCTTTCTGCATAATAGCCTATAATGTTGGAATATATAGAATTAATTGTACAGACATAATATGGTTAAGAGCACCATATTCTGGTTTCCAAAAGACAGTACGATGCTGGATACTTCAAATAAAGCAGGAAGAGAATATTAGATAGAAAGTACAAGTATGCCAGGCCAAAATGTGATATTCTCTAAACAGCTATTTTATTTGTCAACTGGATGAAATCACAAGTCATAGCTCAGCATGGTATTTAGGCAATGTGCATGATGGTTTTAACTGTGGTTTTATGTGCCATCAACATGCTCGGAGGCATATTTGGTCAGTCATCTCAAAGTTCACAGCATCATAGAAAAGCATCTTCTGGAGCAATGCATGTAATAACAGGAATTTGTGTACTTTATTGACAGATTTACTTGTGTATAACTATTACTTGTGGGGATAGGCTGACTCCTTTTTTTATGTTAAAAAGTAGCATGGTGTAATGTTAAACTTCTGCACCACTCTATGTTGTTTCTTGTATGGGGATATGAATGCCCACAGAAAACAGGACTTGCTCATTCTCAGTGAAAATTCCCTGCTGCCAAGTACAGACACTGTAATTAATGGATAATAATCATCATCATTATCATTAGATCATTTCTATATGATATATCTTACCAAGGACTGGACCATGCAGCTAGCTTGTAAAGCCTCAAGGCATATTCTATATGTCCTAGCCTCTGTCTCACACAAGGGAAGTAGGAAGGACTGGTCACTAGGGTTCCAAACCTTCAACACTTTCTTGATGCTGAAAAGCATAATCTTCTGCAGGAATTGTGTAGTCAGCACTCTTGAATCAATGAAATATATAGTAGTCTTTCTATCTTTCAATTAATGATTTTTTACTAAAGTTATCAGCCCTTCAGTTTAAAAATAGAAAATGTTTATATAATATAATAGTATAAGACTTCTCCATACACAACAAGATAAAATATCATGCCTCATTACCAAAATTATGTATATCATTCCCAGTGACAGTATTAGTGTAATCAGATGTCTATATGCTTCAACTACGAAAGCTAATATGTCAGCGAGTATAAATTAAACAAAAAAATCTCACAAGACAATCAAAAAATATATACTAGGAAACATATCCAACAGGCATATGCAAAATGCATGTCTCATAGAGTCCCCTACTGAATCAACTCAGATATATACCTAGAATTCAAACTGAAAACCGGAAAAGCCAAACGATCATTGCCCAAATACACGGCTCAGTAAAAATGTTTATATAAGTAAGTTTAATCAGCTCTTAGTCATCAAATGGCTGCAATAGGAACAATACGACCATTACATTATATAACCATGGTGCGATGACAAACTATAGTACAGACATACCATACTCCACAAACATAGAATAGTACCAAACGCCCATTGGCAGTCAAACATGTAAAAGGACAAATATAGAAAGGTCCGTTGCAGAAATACTTTTTAGTAGAGTGTCAAACCTGATACTCGATCCTGAACACCCCATCGCAATCCACTCTATCCAACGACAAGTTCCTACATAAACACGACCAAGCAACCAAAAACAACAGAGGATCTTGTACTGTATTGAATCAAACTAGCATGAAATGCGATGCTAAACTACAGGCAATGTCGTAAGTAAACACATAAAATGGCAGACATATTGTTGCCTGTAAGTCACATGGTAACTACAGGGAGAAAACAAAAAAATATAAAAACTGTATAAACTGTATAACCGAAAACAACAACACTAACTTTGTATCTAAATAATGCAACACTATACTAGATTATACATCTCATTATGGAGTCCAAGTTAAAATAAACTGGAACTACAAAATACACCCACAAGAACCTCCTATGTAGGACTATACTAAACATGTATAAAAATATTCTATTAACGTTGGACATTTGAAGTAATGTACATAAAAAATAAAAAACAAAAGCATCTAAAAAATTTTGCCAAAATAACAGGGACATTCTTACCAAAGGTAAATAAATAAAATGGATTACATCTTCCTAGTACACGCATCCACGTGTATGACTGGAGACACACACATACACAAACACAAAATGCATTTTCAGTTTGAACACCTAAATGCCCTTATAGTCTACATTTTGCACAAAGTGAACCAAATATGGAATAAATGAAAGTGACCTCTATTAAAAACATATAAAACACTCATAATAAGTGCGCTGAATAATGAAGGTTACGCTCAATAAGTAAGAACTTGCCGATGACTCGAACCTCTCCGTAACAACCTGAGAGGTCCAAATTCTCTGCTAGATGTATTTCAGTCATAATTTTATAAAGCAGAATAGGGTGCACATTCCACGGAGCCAGAAGAAGCTAATTATTTAAATCAAATTGTAGCCGTTTGCGTTTTATTACAGTTAAATAACATGCGTGCATGCCCCCAAAGACCGTATCGGTAGTAGCATGGATTAGCATTGATAAGCAGCCGATATCGAGCTACTGCTACACTTTGCCCGGAGTAAAGAAAAAAAAAGTTGCCTCACTTTACCTGTGACCGCACTAAAGCTTGTGGATGAAAGGAAAGGACGCGTCTAGTTCTGTCGGGCAGGGTCAAACCTCTGTGTGATGACCTGGGCAGCACAAGTCTCGAGGGCGTGTTATCCAGCTTCAAATTCCTTCAAACTTTACCTTAACAGCGGCGAACCAGGAAAGCTGAACCGGCACCAACTAAATACACCAAAAAGTAGAAGCAGCAAAATAAAGTTGGCAGTTGTAAAAAAAAATAGCTGAACCGGCAAATTTCCTCTAGCTCCTTGAGGGATCCAGTAGCAGAAAAAAAGGACAGACCTGCTGCTGGACCCTCTATTTATTTGGGGGAAAACAAAAGAAATTCACGCTGGGGGTGGAGATGTGATGCAAGTGGTGGCTTGGAATGCAAGATTCCGATTGGCTGCCACCACTTGCTTTACCAAATACTTTGTAAATAGATTTTCTAATGAAACTTAAATGTAAGCCTAATGTAAAAACACACTGAATCGTAGCTGCATAAGATAAATTACAAGTTCAGTTACGATTTCAGTGTGTTTCACATTAAGCTGATCTACAAATGTACAAGAAAGTTACCCACGCTTGTGGAAGGCACTCTGACATAACAGCTTGCAATTAGTATCTTCTCATGGCGCGCTCGGTGCTAGGCACAGACGCACCATGAGAAGGTACTCGGGGTTAATGAATTAAGCTACCAAGTGCACCTACAGGCTCAGTTCCTGCCAAGAAAGCTAAATACACTAGCAGACGCCCCCAAGCAGAAATCTCATGAACCCACACGAGTGGAAACTGGAACCAAAGATTTTCAACATTATGTCCTTCAAGGATGCATCTGCAGTCCTTACAAATGGGTAGTCCTGTCGTCAGGCAGCCCTTCGGTCGGCCGGATTCCAAAGTCTGGGTCTGGCTTCGGCTGGTGTCACACTTCACCCGACATCATCGCTGCAGTTTTTCGGGTATAAAGGCATCAGCAGACTCCATTTTCCTCCGTCTTTCTTGCTGAGTGGCGCCCGAAGCAGAAGCTGTTCGCAAGTGCCGGTCGGTCAGATCCAGAGATTACTACTACCGAATACTACTTCGAAGACTTCTAAAAAGCTAAGTACCCCGTTGGGGACTCTTTCTTGCCTCAGCCGATGTCAGAAAAAGTGAATAACTGTTTAACTTGTGGGAAACAAATACCTCATAAAGATTTCCACTCCTCCTGCTTACCTTGTTTAGGCCCAGACCACGACGTAGCAGCTTGTCTAGCCTGTGCTTCTTTTAACCAACGGACGCTTAGACGTCGTTCGGAGTTTGCTGAGCAGTTTTTCGGCTCTGATTTCGCCTATATTATGCCGTCGGATCCTCCAACTACACAAATTACCAAAAAACGCAAAGAAAAGGACCGACACTCGCAGTCCGCGGTTTCGGCCGAAACCGCGGTTAAGCAAACCGCGAGTGTCTCGGTTTCGGCCGAAACCGAGCAAGCGGTTCTTTCTTCAGCCGAAACCATGCCTTCTACCGAGGCCTCTTCTAACCTGGTAGAATCGGCTTCTGAAATCCAACCTTCTGTTGCGGTTTCTCAGGAATTTTCAGACACTATTCCCTTGGATATTTCAACCCCTGCACGTGGAGCTGCTAGGCCTCCTGCAGCCATGTCTATTAAGGCCTTTGCCAGGGCTAAAGCAGACAAAGCTTCAAAAACGGTGCCTGCCAAACCCCCCTCTCACGGGCCCAGCACCAGTTCACATATGCTTTCTTTGGCTGAGGATCTCATTTCTTTAATTCGTGGATCCCAGCCTCATCCAGACAGGACCTCTCATCCACCTCCAGAGAAGAGGCCTAGAGCAGAGCCCCCTGAGCCAGTATCCACAGATGATTCCTCTGATGACTCAGAACATACAGACCCTCCTGAGGCTCCTTATTCCCCTTACGAAGACTCTGATGCTGAAGAGTCCATTCCTTCAGCCTCTCCACCTGAGGAATTTTCTTTTGGGGAAACCTTGCATGCTATGAGGGAACAATTTCAGTGGCAGGGCCAAGATTTCTCAGACTCTAGAAAAAGGCTTAGAACCTTTCTACATTTGCCACAACATAGGCCTTTAGCTATACATCCAGTTCTTTCTGTTGTAGATGATGCATTTAATGATGCTTGCACTGCTCCTGATTCATTACCTCCGGCCCCTGCTAAGCCCAATAGGTTCTACAGGGTCCCGGACACTCATCACCATTTATACAAGGCTCCTTTTGCAGATCCAGAGACTATCTCCCAGGGCCCTATAGCTGTAGCAACTACATCTACTAAAAACCCTCTCCCCTCTGAAAGGGAATCCAGGTCCTTAGAGAGATGGGGTAAAAAAGTTTACACCTCTGCTACTTTGTCAGCTAGGGCTTTGAACTGCCAATTTCATATGATTCAGTATCAAGAGTTTGCTTGACCAGTTAACTAAAAAGCTGTCCTCTGAAGAATCTTTAGATAAAAAATATGTTCAGGAAATGGTACATAACATACAGCAGGTTAGTAACCATTCTTTAAAATGTGGCTATGATGCACTGGAGGCTTCCTTTAGATCAGCCATGACTGGCACAGTTATCAGGAGACATGCATGGTTGAAAGAGCAGGCATTACCAGACCATGTCAAATCAAAGCTTTTGGATGCACCCATGGACAAGGTCAATTTATTTGGTTCCTCCGCACAGCAGGTACTAAAAAAGATTGAAGAGAAGACTAAATCTGTACAAACAGTGAAAGATTTCTTACAGGTTCAACCTCCAAGGTTTAGCAGGAACTGGTCCTCCAAGAATTGGTCCTTTCCGGACTCCTCTAAGACACAGAGTGGCAGGAAGAGGCATTCAAGAGGCAGAAACCAATCCAGGGGTGCCTACAGGGGACGCCAGTTGCAAGGTAACAACCAGCGAGGCACGGACGCAGCCACCACCACTACAACAACACAATCACAGTGACTTGGCTGTGGCACCGCCTACCAGGGAACAACTGGAAGCACCCTTAGGCGGAAAGCTAACCTTATTTTCAAAGAACTGGCATTGCATCACAAGGGAAAAATGGATTTTGCAAACTATAGACCAAGGTTACAGGTTCCATTTCCATACTATACCAGGAAAGAGAGGAATGCCAAACCTACCACCTACTCAAAGGGCAGAAGCTCTAAAGCAAATATCTCAACTATTAAGAATGAGAGCTGTGGAAAAGGTACCATCTATGGAACAAGGAAAGGGATTTTACTCCAGACTCTTCCTGGTACCAAGAAAAGAGAGCAAATGGAGGCCTATTCTCGACCTGTCCGCTTTAAACACATTCCTCATTGTTCCAAAATTCAAAATGCTGACCCTACAGCAGCTTCTTCCCATGCTGGGCAAGGAGTCTTGGCTGGTAACTCTAGATCTCAAGGAGGCATACCTGAACGTCCCCATACGACCAATTTGCAGAAGATACCTCAGATTTCTTGCAGGATCAGAGCATTATCAATTCTCAGCATTGCCCTTTGGCTTATCTACTGCGCCCAGAGTGTTCACGAAATGCCTGGCATCAGTAATTGCTCATTGCAGACTTCAGGGGATCCAAATTTATCCCTACCTGGACGACTGCCTGATACAAGCGGACAACAAAAGCAAGCTAACAGAAGACTTACAAAGAGTTATTTACCTGCTGCAAGCCCTGGGATATACAGTCAATATAAAAAAAGTCAAGGCTGATTCCATCCCAAAGAATAACCTTTCTGGGTGCAGAGCTGGACACATCAAAACAAATGGCATTCCTAACTGCAGAAAAGAAAGAGCAACTACCTCTCTACTTCTTGGCATTAACAAAGCAGAACCATCTAACTGCAAGAAAAGTACTACAAGCCCTAGGCTTCATGGCATCCTGCATAATTCTGGTCCCTCATGCCAGACTGCATATGAGAAAGCTACAGTGGTACCTAAAGAATTTGTGGTCCCAACACAAGCACGGCCTAGAAACCAAAATTCCAATAATCCCATGCCTGAAGCAAGAGTTCCTATGGTGGGCTCAGGCCTGTCAATCAAACACAGGATTGCCCTTCTGCAACAGTCAACCAAGCCAAACCATCACGACAGATGCCTCAGACCTCGGTTGGGGCACACATGCTGGGCAAGTGCATACAAGGCTTATGGACTCAAGACCAGCTGCGCCTGCACATAAATCTAAAGGAAATGCTGGCAGTAAAATTGGCAATCCAGTCATTCAGACCATTTCTCCAAGAAGGTCAGTTGATGATAAGGACAGACAACACCACAGTTATGTGGTACATCAACAAACAGAGAGGCACACATTCATATCCTCTATGCCGGCTGGCACTGGACCTATGGGATGTGGCTCTGAGCTACAACATTCAGTTACAAGCAATTTTTGTACCGGAAAAGAAAACATTCTAGCAGACATATTAAGCAGAACTACCACAGATGCCCACGAATGGATGCTGCATCCGGACATCTTCAAAGCCATCACAAGAGAATGGGGATTACCACAAATAGACTTATTTGCATCCCCACTCAATCACCAGCTAAAGAAATTCTGCACAAGGACGTACCACCCACTTGCTTGGAAGGTGGACTCCCTATCTTTCAGTTGGAAAAACCTGACAGCATACGCATTCCCACCACTTCCTTTGATGCACAAGGTGCTTTTGAAGATCAAAGAGGAACGTCCAAGGATCATTCTGATAGCTCCAGACTGGCCAAGACAACATTGGTACCCATTGCTGAGGAGCATGTCTCGGGAACAAATATGGATACTACCCCTGATCCCATTACTGTTAACACAGAACAACTACAACATCCTGCATCCAAACCTGAAAACTCTGCAGCTAACTGCCTGGAAGATTACATAAGAGCAATTAACCCAAATTTATCCCAAAGGGTTAAAGACATAATCCTTGAGGCTCGTAGACCTTCAACAAGAAAGAATTATGCAGCAAAATGGAAAAGATATCTCATTTTGAGTACTGCAAAGGGAGAAGATGTGGCACTGGTAAACATAGCCAACATCCTGGAGTACCTGGCAGAGCTCTTCCATACAGACCTGTCCTATTCTTCCATCAAGATACATGCATCAGCTATTTCAGCAGAATACAGCTTGGATCCTCCTGTCTTCTCTCATCCTCTGCTCAGACAGTTTCTGAGAGGAATTAAAAATGTAAAACCTCCCAGGAAACCACCATTGCCAGCATGGGACTTGAACTTCGTGCTAGAAAAATTGACACTTCCCCCTTTCGAACCAGCAGCAACAGCAGAATTACAATACTTATCCTGGAAGACTGCTTTCCTGCTGGCAATCACCTCAGCAAGGAAGGGTCTCTGAACTACAGGCATTAATGGCAGTGCAACCCTGCCTGATCTTCCATCAAGATAGTGTCCATGAGAACAAATCCTACATTTATGCCTAAGGTGGTATCCAGAGTGTCTTTAAATCAGGCTATCCACCTACCTACATTCTTCCCCAACCCACAGAACAGGGGAGAAAGACTCTTGCATACCTTGGATGTACATAGACAATTACGCTACTACCTGGACAGGACCAAGTCCAATAGAGAAACTGACCAGCTTCTGGTAGCATATGCAACAGGAAAGGAAGGAAAACCAATTTCAAAACAGACAATCTCCAAATGGATAGGAAATTGCATTAGATTTTGTTACTCCTACCATGGAAAGAAAACTCCAGAGAACATCAGGCCTCACTCCACAAGGGCTACAGCCACTACCACAGCTTTCTTACGAGGAGTGGCTACCAAGGACATTATAGAGGCTGCTACTTGGACCTCCGTGCATACATTTGCCAAGCATTACAATTTACCTTTATACTCTAGATCCCGAGCAGGTTTTGCCACTGCTGATGTCCTTCAAGGATGCATCTGCAGTCATAACATATGGGTTGTCCTGTCGTCAGGCAGCCCTTCGGTCGGCCGGATTCCAAAGTCTGGGTCCGGCTTCGGCTGATGTCGCACTTCACCCGACGTCATCTCTGCTGGTCTTCGGGTATAAAGGCATCAGCCGACGCCATTTTCCTCAGTCTTTCTTGCCGGTGGCGCCCGAAGCAGAAGCTGTTCGCAAGTGCCGGTCGGTCAGATCCAGAGATTACTACTACCGAATACTACTTCGAAGACTTCTAAAAAGCTAAGTACCCCGTTGGGGACTCTTTCTTGCCTCAGCCGATGTCAGAAAAAGTAAATAACTGTTTAACTTGTGGGAAACAAATACCTCATAAGGATTTCCACTCTTACTGCCTACCTTGTTTAGGCCCAGACCACGACGTAGCAGCCTGTTTAGCCTGTGCTTCCTTCAACCGACGAACGCTTAGGCGGCGGTCTGAGTTTGCTGAACAGTTTTTCGGCTCAGATTTCGCGTACATTATGCCGTCGGATCCTCCGACTACCCAAATTGTTAAAAAACGCAAAGAAAAAGACCGACACTCGCGGTCCGCGGTTTCGGCCGAAACCACGGTTAAGCATACCGCGAGTGTCTCTGTTTCGGCCGAAACCGAGAAAACGGGTCAATCTTCAGCCGAATCCATGACTACTACTGAGGCTCCTGCTACCTTAGTTGAATCGTCTTCTGAAGTTTTGCCTACTACTGTGGTTCCTAGTGAATTATCAGACACCATCCCTTTGGATGTCTCTACCCCAGCACGTGGTGCTGCTACGCCTCCTGCAGCCATGTCTATAAAGGCCTTTGCCAGGGCTAAAGCAGCCAAAACTGTTAAATCAGTGCCTGTTAAAGCCCCCTCACACAGGTCCACTTCTAGTTCACAAATGCTTACTCTGGCAGAGGATTTAATCTCCTTAATTGGGGGATCCCAATGTCACCCAGACAGGGCCTCTCAGCCTCTAGAAAAGAGACCTAGAGCAGAGCCCCCCCGAGCCAGTGTCCTCTGATGATTCTTCGGATGACTCAGACATTACAGATCAGCCAGAGGCTCCTTTTTCTACTTATGAAGATTCCGATGCTGAAGAATCCATTCCATCTGCCTCTCCACCAGAGGAATTTTCCTTTGGGGAAAACTTACATGCCATGAGAGAACAATTCCAATGGCAGGGACAAGATTTCTCAGATTCAAGAAAAAGGCTTAGGACCTTTCTGCACTTACCACAACATAGGCCCTTAGCTATACCTCCAGTTCTGCCTGTTGTGGATGATGCATTTAATGATGTTTGCACTGCTCCTGATACTTTACCTCCAGCCCCTGCCAAACCAGATAGATTTTACAGGGTGCCAGACACTCATCACCACCTATACAAGGCCCCACTTGCAGATCCTGAGACTATATCCCAGGGGCCTAAGGCAGTAGCTTCGACCTCAGCAAAAAACCCTCTCCCTTCTGAAAGGGAATCCAGGTCCTTAGAGAGATGGGGTAAAAAAATTTACACCTCTGCTACTCTCTCAGCTAGAGCTTTAAACTGTCAGTTTCACATGATCCAATACCAAGAGTTTATGCTTGATCAGTTAACTAAGAAGCTGTCCTCTGATGAATCCTTAGATAAGAAATATGTTTTAGAAATGGTGAATAACATTCAGCAGGTTAGTAACCATTCTTTAAAATGTGGCTATGATGCACTGGAGGCTTCATTTAGATCAGCCATGACTGGCACCGTGATAAGAAGGCATGCATGGTTGAAAGAACAGGTCTTGCCGGATCATGTTAAAGCAAAGCTGTTAGATGCTCCTATGGATAAGGCCAGTCTATTTGGTACCCCTGCTCAGCAAGTAATGAAGAAAATGGAAGAGAAGGCAAAATCTGTACAAACAGTTAAGGAATTCTTACAGGTTCAGCCCCCAAGGTTTAGCAGGAACTGGCCTGCCAAAAATTGGTCCTTTCCAGACTCCTCAAAATCTCAGAGGCAGGAATAGACGCTCTAGAGGCAGAAATCAATCCAGAGGAGGTGCCTATAGAGGACGCCAGTGACAAGGCAATAACCAGCGAGGCACAGACACAACCACTGCCACTGCAACTGGACAATCACAGTGACTTGGCTCTGACTCCGCCTACCAGGGAGCAAATAGCAGCACCTTTAGGCGGAAAGTTAGCCTTATTTTCGAACAATTGGCACTATATCACAAAAGACAAGTGGATTTTGCAAACCATAGACCAAGGCGACAGGTTCCACTTCCACACTTTACCAGTAAAAAGAGGAATGCCAAACCTACCTCCAAATCAAAAAAGAAGCTCTAAAGCAGATAGCTCAATTAACAAAGATGAGAGCTGTGGAAAGAGTACCTGTAACACAACAGGGCAAAGGATTCTACTCCAGACTCTTCCTAGTACCAAGAAAAGAGAAAAGTTGGAGACCTATTCTCGACCTGTCCGTCTTAAACACATACATCATTGTCCCAAAATTCAAAATGCTGACCCTACAGCAACTTCTTCCCATGCTGGGCAAGGAGTGTTGGCTGGTAACTCTAGATCTCAAGGAGGCATACCTGCACGTCCCCATACGACCAAATTGCAGAAGATACCTCAGATTTCTTGCAGGATCAGAGCATTATCAATTCTCAGCATTGCCCTTTGGCTTATCTACTGCCCAGAGTATTCACAAAATGCCTGGCATCAGTAATCGCTCATTGCAGGCTACAGGGAATCCAAATTTATCCATACCTGGACGACTGCCTGTTACAAGCGGACAACAAAAGCAAGCTGACAACAGATTTACAGAGTCATTTGCTTACTACAAGCCCTGGGATACACAGTCAATTTAAAAAAGTCAAGACTGATACCATCCCAGACAAGAACATTCTTGGGTGCGGAATTGGACACAGTAAAACAAATGGCATTCCTAACTGCAGAAAAACAAGAACAACTCCCTCTTTACTTCTTGGCATTAACAAAGCAGAACAAACTAACAGCAAGAAAAGTACTGCAGGCCTTGGGCTTCATGGCATCATGCATAATCCTGGTCCCCATGCCAGACTGCATATGAGAAAGCTACAGTGGTACCTAAAGAATTTATGGTCTCAACACAGGCACAGCTTAGAAACCGAAATCCCACTAATCCCATGCCTGAAACAAGAGTTCCTATGGTGGGCTCAAGCATGCCAGTCAAACCCAGGCTTGCCCTTCCACAACTTTCAAGCAAACCAAACCATCACAACGGACGCCTCAGACCTAGGCTGGGGGGCGCACATGTTGGACAAGTGCATACAAGGATTGTGGACTCCAGACCAGCTGCACCTACACATAAACCAAAAAGAAATGCTGGCAGTAAAACTAGCAATCCAGAAATTCAGACCATTCCTCAAAGAAGGCCATTTAATGATAAGGACAGACAACACCACAGTCATGTGGTACATCAACAAACAGGGAGGCACGCATTCATACCCCCTAAGCAGAATGACTCTGGACCTTTGGAATATGGCTCTGAGCTACAACATCCAGTTACAGCCAATATTTGTGCCGGGAAAAGAAAACACCCTAGCAGACATGTTAAGCAGAACCACTTCGGATGCTCACGAATGGATGCTACACCCGGACATCTTCAAGGCCATCACAAAGAAATGGGGACTGCCACAAATAGACCTATTCGCATCCCCACTCAATCACCAGCTCAAAAAATTCTGCACAAGGACATGCCACCCACTTGCATGGAAGGTGGACTCTCTATCCTTCAGTTGGAAAGGCCTGACAGCATATGCATTTCCACCTCTTCCTTTGATGCACAAGGTACTACTGAAAATCAGAGGAACGTCCAAGGATAATTCTGATAGCTCCGAATTGGCCAAGACAACACTGGTATCCTTTGCTGAGGAGCATGTCTCAGGGGAGAATGTGGTCAATACCCCTGATGCCTTTGATGTTAACTCAGAACAACAACATCATGCACCCAAACCTAAAAACCTTGCAACTGACTGCCTGGAACATCACATAACAGCAACTAACCCAGACTTATCCCAAAGGGTTAAAGACATTATCCTTGAAGACCGCAGACCTTCAACAAGAAGGAACTATGCAGGAAAATGGAAAAGGTTTGTCATTTGGAGTACTGAAAGAGGAAAAGACGTGTCGAACATAGACATTGCTAACATCCTGGAGTACTTGGCAGAGCTTCTACATACAGGCCTGTCCTATTCCTCCATCAAGATACATGCATCAGCTATTTCTGCAGAATACAGCTTCGATCCACCTGTCTTTTCGCATCTTCTACTCAGGCAATTCCTCAGAGGGATCAAGAATGTAAAACCTCCTAGGAAACCACCATTCCCAGCATGGGACTTGAACTTTGTGCTAGAAAAATTGACACTCCCTCCATTTGAACCAGCAGCAACAGCAGATCTTCAACACCTATCATGAAAAACTGCTTTCCTATTGGCAATTACTTCAGCAAGGAGGGTTTCGGAACTACAGGCCTTAATGGCAGTACAACCCTTCCTAATCTTCCATCAAGATAGTGTCCATGAGAACTAATCCTACATTTATGCCTAAGGTGGTATCCAGAGTGTCTTTAAACCAGGCAATCCACCTACCTACCTTCTTTCCCAATCCACAGAACAGGGGAAAGGCTGCTGCATACCTTGGATGTACATAGACAGTTACGCTACTACCTGGACAGAACCAAAAGTAACAGAAAAACTGACCAGCTTTTAGTAGCCTATGCAACAGGAAGGGAAGGAAAAGCAATTTCCAAACAGACAATCTCCAAATGGATAGGAAATTGCATAAGATTCTGTTACTCCTACCATGGAAAACCAGTTCCACAGAACATAAGACCTCATTCTACAAGGGCTACAGCCACTACCACAGCTTTCTTACGAGGAGTGGCAACCAAGGACATTATTGAGGCGGCTACTTGGACCTCCGTGCATACATTTGCCAAGCATTATAATTTACCTCTATACTCTAGATCCCGAGCAGGGTTTGCAACTGCTGTATTGCAAGGGATCCTAACTACAGCATAATTCTTCTTCCTCCTCCCCTAGTTTGGCTATGGTATTCTACCCATTTGTTATGACTGCAGATGCATCCTTGAAGGACATAGTACAGTTTTGTACCTACCATAAATGTAGATGTCCGAACAGGATAGCATCTGCAGTCAGGATTACCCACCCTCCTTCCCCTCTGTGGTACTCCTAGGGTATTTACCCTCCTAATAGCTAGCTGGGGGTAGTCTCTTATGGTGTATTTGTTTGTATATATGTACATACATGCTTATTTTTTGTATTTGCCTTCTACTATTTTGGAAACATTGGCATTTCTCCAAAATTTAGCTTTCCTAGAGGGCAACTGGCATCTGGGGCAAGAAACACTGAGGAAAATGGCGTCTGCTGATGCCTTTATACCCGAAGACCAGCAGAGATGACTGGTGAAGTGCGACATCAGCCGAAGCCGGACCCAGACTTTGGAATCCGGCCGACCGAAGGGCTGCCTGACGACAGGACAACCCATTTGTTATGACTGCAGATGCTATCCTGTTCGGACATCTACATTTATGGTAGGTACAAAACTGTACTTTTTGCAAGGGATCCTAACTACACCATAATCTCTCCTTTTTTCCTCCTCCCCTAGTTTAGCTATGGTATTCTACCCATTTGTAAGGACTGCAGATGCATCCTTGAAGGACATAGTACAGTTTTGTACCTACCATAAATGTAGATGTCCGATAGGAATGCATCTGAAGTCAGGATTACCCACCCACCTTCCCCTCTGTGGTACTCCTAGGGTATTTGCCATCCTTCAGCTAGCTTGGGGGGGGAATCTATTATGGTGTATTTGTTTGTATATATGTACATACATGCTTATTTCATGTGTTTGCTCTCTACTATTTGGAAACATTGGCATTTATCCAAATTTAGCCATCCAAGAGGGCACCTGGCATCTGGGGCAAGAAACACTGAGGAAAATGGCGTCGGCTGATGCCTTTATACCCGAAAAACTGCAGCGATGACGTCGGGTGAAGTGCGACACCAGCCGAAGCCAGACCCAGACTTTGGAATCCGGCCGACCGAAGGGCTGCCTGACGACAGGACTATCCATTTGTAAGGACTGCAGATGCATTCCTATCGGACATCTACATTTATGGTAGGTACAAAACTGTACTTTGAGAAACAAATGGGGGAACCCAGAGATAGACCTATTTGCCTCCCCGAGAACTAACACTTGGACAAATTCTGCACAAGGACTCGCCACAGACAAGCTTGGAAAGTGGATGTCCTGTCTTTCACCTGGAAAATCCTATCAGTTTTATGCCTTTCCCCTCTGTCTCTTCTCTCCAAGGTACTACTAAAGATCAAACAGGACAAACCAAGGACAATACTGATTGCACCAGACTTGTCACGCCAACAGTAGTACCCCCTCCTGCGCAATGTCACTGCTGGCACCATGGCACCTGCCTTAGACCCCTGCCCTGCTGTCCCAGCAGGAGAGCCAGATTCTGCACCAACAACTTCAAACCCTGAACCTGGCAGCCTGGCTAATTACCTGATCTCTCCATTACCATCCCTCAGTAAGCAAGTGATGGATGTCATCCTGGAGGCAAGGAGGCCTAGTACTAGAAAATCTTATGCTGAAAAATGGAAAAGATTCTGTTTCTGGTGCCAAACTTAGGGCATGGGCACAGCAGCGCCCAATTTACCCCATATTCTTCTGTACTTAACTGAGATGCTTCACAAGGGCCTTTCCTTTTCCTCCAAAATTCATGCCTCAGCCATTTCAGCTCATTGCAATACAGAACCACCCCTCTTCTCTCATACACTGCTGAAGCAATTCCTCAGTTGCCAAAAACTTAAGACCACCCAGGAGAACCCCTACTCTAGCCTGGGACCTTAACTTTGTATTGGAAGAGCTCACTCTACCTCCCTTTGAGCCAGCTGCAAATGCAGAGTTGAAATTCCTTTCTTGGAAAACAGCTTTTTTCTAGCAGTCACGTCAGCAAGAAGTGTGTTAAAATTACAGGCCCTCATGGCAGTGGAGCCTTTCATCATCTTTCATGCTGACAGGGTGTCCCTTAGGACCAATCCCTCCTTCATGCCTAGGGTGGTATCCAGTGTGGCCCTTAATCAGTCTATTCATTAGCCAACCTTCTTTTCTAATCCACAGCACAAAGGGGAAACTCCTTGAACGTGCACAGACAACTTAGATTTTACTTGGACAGGACTAAGCCTCTCAGGAAATCTGAACAGCTGCTGGTTGCATTTGCTGCAGGGGCAGAGGGGAAGGCCATTTCAAAGCAAACCATTTCTAAGTGGATAGGCCATTGCATTGATTTCTGCTGTAAGCATCATGGAAAACTTACCCCACAGGGGTAGACCACATTCAACCAGGGCTGCATCTATCTCTGCAGCCTTTCTCAGAAGTGTCCCTACCAGAGACATCGTAGAAGCTGCTACCTGAAGTTCTGTACATACTTTCACTAAGCATTACCACTTAGAATTTTTTCTAAATTCAGAGCTGGATTTGTCACTGCAGTCTTGCAGGGCCTTATAGCAGGTCCTAATGCTATGTAATTACCTCCTCCCATCCTTAGCTTTGGGAATCTTCCCAAATGTGATGACTGCAACAGTGAAACACGAACATAGTACATTTGTGTACGGCTACCATAAATGTAGATGTTAGTGTATTTCACTGTTGCAGTCCTGGTTGCCCTCTCTCCAGCCCCCTGACTTCTATTGACTGTACCGCTTATTCTTTGCTATGCTTAAAGCTTTTTGGTGTATTTGCTTTTTTGTTGGAGGTATAACCTTGTATATAATTGCTTCCCATTATGAGGGCACTTGACATCTAGGGCAAGAAAAACTGATGTAATGGCATCGGCTGCATGCTTTATACCCCTGACTACCTGACGTCATGGAAGATGAGAAAGCAACTTAGGCAGGACCCAAGACTAATAATCAGGCCGACTGGGGCCACTGCAAGCAGATAACCTAAATGTGATGACTATATTAACCAAGAAAACAGTGAAAAGTAGAGTAGTCCACAATAGAGGCAATAATAACTAGCGCTTTCTTCCACTTTTAGTTTTCGTGAACTTCTTCAGAAAGACAGCAAGCCCCCTCATGCTTGCGTCTTATATAAAATAGACAGGATATGATGTCATTGATTAACTTTTTTCATTCAACAATAAAAACTGTCTTTAAACATATATATAATCCACTTGATGTTGTAAGTGCGGTTGTCTCAATACCATATACAATATGTTATTCTCTCTTTTGTAGTGAACAACCAACTTTATGTTGTGTTCCAACATAACGATAAAATAATGAAAGTACTAAACTTTTTTTTCAATAATTTTAAATAAAAACATCATCATATGCATTAAAACAGTGATTGCGAAAATAGTCTACAATCAACGTATTTTGTAAAATTCAATGCAGTATAATGTAACTATCAAACCAATATCTTAATCCATAGTATCATCAAAAATGGGTAGGGAGTCCATTGTGGGGCACTTCAGTGCAGTCCACATCTTTGTGACCCGAGGTTGGGGGGAGTATGTTGTCGATGGACACACGTGTGTGAGTGGGGGGTACGAGGTTGTGTGTGACTGCGTGTGTGTGTGTGTTTGAGTGTTTGCGTGTTTGGCACCCAGGTGTCAGCCATGAGAGTAGTGTACACGTGTGCGTGTATGTGGCTAGTTGTGTGTATGTGTGTGTGTTTGTGACAGGCAGTGAGAAGGTGTGTGAGAGTAGGTATATGGGGTCTACTAGATTAGATCACATAGTAAAGTGCACAAGTGGGTGCAAGTATGACTACACGCTTAACATACACGGACGACAGTGCCCTCTTGTACATGTACATCAACATAAGTTAGGGATCACACCAATCATTGGAACAAGAAAAAGTGCACACATATGTGCATCTGCATACACGGAAGCTGAGTGGATTGCGTTTCCGCAACTCAGGGAGATTATACACACACAAGACATATTTTTGACAACAAATGGAAACTTTGTTTGTTGTTTTGCGGCATTTAACAACATCATTTTTGAGCCGTTTCAACAATGAATTTTATTTGTTGCATGATGAAATATATATTTTTTTGATGATATTATGGATTAAGATATTGGTTTGATAGTTACATTATACTGCATTGAATTTTACAAAATACGTTGATTGTAGAATATTTTCGCAATCACTGTTTTAATGCATATGATGATGTTTTTATTTAAAATTATTGAAAAAAAAGTTTAGTACTTCTTTCATTATTTTATCGTTATGTTGGAACACAACATAAAGTTGGTTGTTCACTACAAAAGAGAGAATAACATATTGTATATGGTATTGAGACAACCGCACTTACAACATCAAGTGGATTATATATATGTTTAAAGACAGTTTTTATTGTTGAATGAAAAAAGTTAATCAATGACATCATATCCTGTATGTATTTTATATAAGACGCAAGCATGAGGGGGCTTGCTGTCTTTTTCTGAAGAAGTTCACGAAAAATAAAAGTGGAAGAAAGCGCTAGTTATTATTGCCTCTATTGTGGACAACTCTACTTTTCACTGTTTTCTTGGTTAATATAATTAGTTTTTCGGTTCAGTCCGAAGTTTTGTGTGTGGTTTACTAAATGTGATGACTGCAATAGTGATTGCACTAACGTCTACATTTATGGTAAGTGTACACAACTGTACTATTTTGTAGTCCTCTTTCCATGCCTCAAGTGGGAACTTCAGTCGTGGATTCATCATTTGTCCCCTTAACCCAGGTCTTCCCTTTCAACCTCCAGTCCCCTCTCAGCAACCTTTCACAGATGCCTTGGATGTGGGATGGGGGGGCCTCCTTTGGCCCTCTGAAGTTACAGGCATTTCTTCTCTATAAAAAAAACAAAAAAAAAAAAAAAAAAGACCCCATCAATGTCACAGATGAGAGCTCTTCTGTTGGCTCTTCAGGCTTTTCATCCTCTCTGAGAGCCCCGTAAGATTCTCAAAGACAATACCACAGTGATGTGGTACGTCAACAAGCAGGGGAGTAGAAATCTTATCCTAGGCAGGTTAACCCTTCAGGTTTGGGAGCTGGCTGTCCAATATCAGGTGACCTTTCAGGCAATTTACATTCCTTCAGATCAAACCATTATTGTATATTCTCTGACCAGGTCCGTAACACTGTCACATGAGGATACTTCACAGGAATGTGTTTCTAGATGTTGTCCACCAGTGGGATACTCCTCCAGTGGATCTATTTGCTTCCCCTCTGAGCAGACAACTTCCTGTATTTTGTGCCACACTCCCATGCCCTCTAGCGTGGAAGATGGATGCCCTCTTTTTCTTGGAAGAGTATTTCTTTATGCCTTCCCTCCCCTTCCTGTCATTCTGAAAGTCCTGTTGCATGTAAAATAGGATGCTCCCAAAATTTTGCTTGTGACTCCCTTTTAGACCAGACAACATTGGTTTCCTCTTCTGCATGCCAAGGTTAATCACAGGTTACCTCACAGGATGGATATACTTACACAAGACAAGGGATCTCTCATCCATCTTCACCTGTCCCCACTGTTCTACTGACATTGTGGATGATAGGGTTTTGATCCATATATTCGCAGTTTTTTCTGAGGATGTGCTTCCGGTCCTGCAGGGAGCTAGGAAAATCACTACTAGGAAGTCTTACTTATCCAAATGGAAGTGGTTTTCTATTTCTTTCTCGTAACCTGGATCCACTCACTGTGAATGTTCCTTTGGTTCTCTTATTTGTGTGAATTGCTCAATGCTGGGCTGCCATATTCTTGTATTAAGGCCCACCTATCAGCTATCTCCATTTCTCTGCCTTTGCCTCCCTCTTTAGCCTTTAGATTTGAGGCAAAACTATTTCTTAAATGCGTCCTTCACAGTAGGCCTCCCAGGAAACCTTTCCCTCCTTCCTGGGACCTTAATTTTATTTTAGAAAAATTGACTCTGGCTCCTTTTGAGCCTGTTACTTTAGCTTTCTTACAGCATTGTTCTTGGAAGACTGTTCTTTTGGCCCTTACTTCTGCCAGACTGGTGTCTGACCTGCAAGCCCTTTTGGCTGTTCCTTTTTTTTTTTTCCATAAGGACAGGGTGTCCTGTCGTACCAGTCCCTCATATGCCCAAGGTGGTTAATTGTCTTAATCATTCTATTAATTTGCCCACTTTTTCCCTTCTCCGCAGTCTACTAGTGAGAAGGTTTTGCACACCTTGGATTTGAATAGACAACTCTGATACTTATATAAGACTAAGGCTTTTCGTAAATCTGAACAGCTTTTTTGTTTCTTTACATCCTAAGTCTTTAGGTTTGGCTGTTTACAAACCATTTCTTCGTGGATATTTGAAGCCATTTTTTTTGCTATTTATTCTATGGGAAGAGCCTTCCTAGTGGCTTATTCCACTAGGGCTTTGGCTGCTTCTGGTACTTTTTTCCAAGGGTTTATATACTAATTTTCATGAGGCAGCAACCTTGACTTCTGTGCCTATGTTTGCTAGACACTATAAGTTGGATGGGATTTATAGGGCCAGAGAGGGCTTTGTCAGGGCCATTCTATATGGCATCCCAGAGGGCTCAGCTGGCCCTTCCCCCTCCCAGTGTTTTTCCTGAGCTTCTGCACTCTCCATATTGTAAAGAATACTGCAACAATGATATGAAAAGGACATAGTGCAGTTGTAGAAAATGTTACCATAACAATAGATTTTCTTTTCACTGTTTGCAGTATTTGCTTGCTCCTTCTCCCTGGTCCTTTTTCCTTCTGGATGTGCTTGTTACCTATTTATATCCTTGGACCATCATTCCTACTGGAGCTTTCCTCAGTTCTGAGGATGGTAAGTTTGTATGTCGCCTTCATGCCCTATGCCTTACACAGGGAGCAATATATGTGACATTGTGTACCCTTTATGATCAAGAGTCTTTGGTATGCTGACCAGATGTTGGTCTGCCCTTGGCAGGCGATCCTTATTGTAAAGAATACTGCAACAATGAAGAGAGGGACACCTACTGATGTCCTTCTATTCCAGTGTTGCAGTATTCTACATATGGGTTTACCCTTCATTCCTCTCCAGTTCTTCGGCCAGGTTTCCAAAGATTTTCAGTACCTCTAGGTGCATCAGCCGTCTGACATGGCAGCAGGAACGTGGGTCTTAAAAGTGATGTCTGCATGCACCAGCCCCCAGAAATGTTCTGCCGCCAGTCGTACGCCAGGTGTTCCTACTTCTCGCAGATGTCTGATCGAAAGACTCAGTTACTTAACCTTGTTGAGGATTCTTTCAGTCCTACTTGGTTTTTATTATAGTCTGTTAATGTCATCCGGTAAGGGCAAGTGCGGTCGGCATATTCCCTGCAAAGACTTGCATGATTGGTGTCTTTCTTGTCTAGGCAGGGAACACGACTATGAGAACTGCACCATTTGCCGTTCGTTTGTCCCGAAGACCTTACACTGTTTGCAACCCCTAAACCTGTACTAAGAGCATCAGTGATTGAAACGGTTTGCATTAGGAATGGAGGCTGTGCCCAACGCCCCATCCGAACCGCCTAGGAAGAAGGCAAAGTCCTCACGGCCTACTTCTGCACCTCTGTCTGCAGTACCTCAGTCTGTAGCCGATGTTAGCTTGACTGATGATTCGGCATCTGCCAATACAGATATAGCGGGTACCTCTGAGGAAGCTGCAAAATCTCGAGTGGACATGTCAACAGATGATTTACCGGCACCTTCTCTAGACGGGAATCTGCTTTCGGTCGGAGATCACCTGACACCACCTCCGCTGTCCCGATCAGTGACCCTAGGCCTATTCCTAGCCAGACTCCAGCTAGGCCTTTGAAGAAAAAAGAAAAGACAAGACACCTCACTCATACCTTTGAAAGCATGCCAGATTGGTAGGCCTTCAGCCAGAGCTTATTCAATGCCTTTATGACCCTTAGGCCTTCAGCAGAACCCTCTGCCACTGCTCCTCCCCTTCTTAGTCCCAGATCCCCAACCCAGGAAAGGAAGGTAGAGCAGCCTGAGGAAGTGGAATTGTCCGACTCCTCTGAGGATTCTCTTTCCTACTCCCCAGATCTCATCCCCCTTGGGGATATGCTTCTCCTGAGGAGGGCTCTGTTGCACCTGACTCCCCTGTAGAGGATCTTGCATTTGGGGAAACTGTTAATCAAATGAAATACCACTTTGTGGCAGTCCTTGAATTTCTCTGATGTTCAGAAAAGGTTCTATGACCTTAACCAAATGGACACTCGCAGTCCTGCTATTCCAACCTGCTTTTCTGGATGCTTTTGTCTCAGCCTCCACTAGCTCGGGCTCCCAACCTCTGACTTCTTGGAGAACAGATTGTATAAATTCCCCTCAGACGGAGAAATTTCTCAGTTGCCCTCCTGCTGACGCTGCCACTACTTCCATCTCTATGGATAGGGCCTCCAAACTTCTACCTACCACTACTGTCCTCCCAGGTGATAAAGACAGCAAGACGGTGAAGAGGTTGGGAAAGAAAATTTATACTTCGGCCACCTTCTCATTTAGAGCCACAAATTGCCAAACACATACGACCAAATACTCTCTAGCTCTTCTGAACAAAGCCTCTAAAGATTTGGAAGACATCCCTGATTGTGCAGCCAAAGTCTCCTCGTCTTCCATAGGTTCATAGGTTCATACTAGGCTATCTGCCCTGGGGCAATTATAAGCCTAGCCCGATTCTGTATGGCTTACGCCACCCCTTGATTCGAGTATACTGTGCCTTTTTTAAAGTTTAGTTTACTGTGCCTCTGTCTAATAGTGACACAGGAGTAATCCCAGAGACAAACCTACCATCCCCCATCCACTTATCGAGATTCTTCTTGAAGAGATTCAGTGAGGTGCTCTGCTTCGCATGAACTGGAATTCTATTCCAGAGCGAAGGGAGCCTCTAGTTTATGAACCTGTCCCTCCAGCAAGTTCTGTTTATTTCTGTGCTGAGGTTCAAGTCCCTCGAGCGTGTGGCTCTAAGGGATTTAGATTTACTGTCCATTAATTCTGGATTTGACATAGCTTTGTATGTCAGACATAGATCGCCTCGAAGTAGGCGGTATGCAACTGAGTAGAGCTGGAGTTTTTTTAACCGAGCAGCATATGGCATCTGTTTGAGACCCTTGATCCTCTTGGTGAGATACTTTTGGGGTCTTTCTAATTGCTGCAGGTGTCGGGCAAGGTACATCCCAAAAGGGGCATTGTATTCTATGATGGGCCTGATGAGGGATGAATAAAGGGGCACAATTACCTCTCTTGATCTAGATGTGAAACCCTTCGTGATGAGGTGGGCTATGTAGAAGGTCTTTCTAACCACTTTGGCAATGTGGTTTTCAAAGGAGAGATTGCTATCAACTTGGGTCCCCAGGTCCCTAATAACTTTCTCGGTACTTAATGGGTTTCCGCCTATGTGGTAATTTGTGGGCACATTGTTTTTGCCAAAGGGTATGACTATACATTTTTTGGCATTTAGCTTTAAACCATGGCACTGGCCAGTTATCTGTCTCTGTGAGACCTTTTGAAGGATGTTTGTGTCAGCTGGAGAGTTGATTATGGCCCAGTTTGCAGTCGCTCGAACTTGGTGAGCCATAGTCCTCCCACGATTGCCTGTACCTCGGAAAAGTATATACCGAACAAGAGTGGTCCCAGGACAGAACCCTGTGGGACGCCACTTGTGACCGGTTTCGAGTCTGACATGGCTCCAGCAACTCTCACTCTGTGGGTTATGTCTTTGAGCCAGTTTGCGACCCATCTTGTGACATAGGGGTTTATATTTAAGCTGGATAGCTTATCTATGATGCCCGAGTGGGGTATTGTCATATGCCTTTGCAAGGTCCAGATAGGCTGTGTGGACTACCTTCCCTTCATCTATGGCTTTGGTGACTGTTTCAAAGAAGTCAACCAGGTTCAAAAGGCAGGATCTGCCCTTGACAAAGCCGAACTGGGTAGGATCTAGTGTCTGTAGGTCCCCAATGTCTTTGTTTATGAGCTCCATGATGATCCTCTCCATAGCCTTGCAGACTATGCTAGTCAGGCTTAAGGGGGCGATAGTTTCCAGGGTCTGTGGAGGCTCCACCTTTGTGGAGTGGGACCACTGTTGCTGTACGCCATTCTGTGGGCACATATCCTGTAGTGAGACTGAGATTGTATAGCTGTTTTATTTGAGGGATTAGTTCCTCTTGTAGTTCATGTAGGACGCAACCTGGGATGCCATCTGGTCCCATGGAAGCAGTGTTTTTTTGTTTTGGAGAGGGCAGCCTTCACCTGAGCATCTGAGATGTTTGGGAGGCAGCCCTCTGCTGGGATAGATACTTGCTCTTTTGGGGGGTAGGGGGTGGAGAAGTTTGCACTGAACCTGTCTGCCAGGATATTGGTGATGTCTGTGGGTTCAGTGTATTTTTTGTCGTTTAGAATCAACTCGGAACAAGTCTGGGAGTTGCTTCCCAGGTTTCTAACATAACTGAAAAAAGCCTTATGATTGTCTTTGGTGTCCTGTGCAATTTTTCTCTCGAAGCTGGCCTTGGAGGATTTTATGAGGGGATCGTAATTTTTTGCTAGTACTGATCAGAGATGCCTTCCCTATTAGGGATTTTGCTCTGTCATGTAGTAGCTTCCTCCTGTTGTACAGTTTATTTATGGCAGGGGTCCACCAGACTGGACGCCTGCCTTTGGATGATTGGGTCTTGGTTTTGTTTGGGATAGCATGATCCATGCATTCCTGGAGATGTCCATAGAATGCATTTATATAGGATTCTGCAGATGTCCTTCAAGAGTGCAACTGCAGTCATAACATGTGGGTTGTCCTGCCTCAGGCAGCCCTCGGTCGGCCGGATTCCAAAGTCTGGGTCCGACTTCGGCTGATGTCACATTTCTCTCCGTCAGAGCGGCTGGAGTACATAAGCATCAGCCGACGCCATTTTCTTCAGTCTTTCTTGCCGCGCGGTGTCCGAAGCAGAAGCAGTTCGCAAGTGCCGGTCGGTCAGCTCCTGTATTCGATACCAAAGTCATCAAAAAAGCTAAGTACCCCGTTGGGGACCTTTTCTTGCCTCAGCCGATGTCAGAAATTACTGAAAAAGTTAACAATTGTCTATCTTGTGGTAAACAAATACCTCATAAGGATTTCCACTCTTACTGTCTACCTTGCCTTGGCCCAGACCACGACGTCTCGGCCTGTGTAGCCTGTGCTCGCTTCAACAAGCGCACCCTCAGGCGCCGGGCGGAGTTCGCTGAAGATTTTTTCGGCGATAAATTTGCTTACACCATGCCGTTGGAACTTCCGACATCGCAAACTCCCAAGAAGCGAAAAGACCGGGACCGACATCCTCGGCCCGCGTCTACCACCGACTCCACGCCAAAACCTAGCGCGAGTGCTCCGGTTCCCTCTGAGACGGTCTCTCCACCGCTCTGAACCGAAGACACCGCATTACCGACGACTCCGATTCCGGACATCACTCCGCCAGTTATCGATTTTCCTCCGGGTACCGAAACCGAGGAAATGCCCGAGACCATTGCTGTAGACAAGGACGTGGAGCTGCCAGGCCTCCTATGGCCATGTCTATTAAGGCCTACACTAGGGCTAAGGCAGCCAGCAAAACAAAACATCTTACTACTAAAACCTTACCTCAGCGTACTCCAGAGACACAAATCATGTCTATGGCTGCTGACTTAATTTCTATGATTAGAGGTTCACAGGCCCATGCTGAGAGATCCCAGCCTCCTTCTGATAAAAGGCCCCGGGTTGAACCCTCTGACCCTATCCCTTCAGATGAAGATTCTGAGTGCTCTGTCCACTCTGATAGCCAGGAAGAGCTCTTCCAGACCTATGAGGACTCGGATGCAGAAGATTCCATCCCCTTGGCCTCCCCTCCTGAGGATATTTCTTTTGGGGAAGTTCTGCATACCATGAGGGAACATTTCAAGTGGCAAGGACAGGAATATTCTGATTCCAGAAAACGCCTTAGGACTTTCCTTAAGAAGCCCCAGCACAGGCCCTTAGCTATTCCTCCTGTACTTGATGTTTTGGATGATTTATATTCTGACTCTCTTCCTGTGGCTCCAGCCAAGCCAGACCGGTATTACAGGGTCCCAGAAACACATTCCCATTTATTCAGTTCCCATACTGCTGATTTGGAAACTATTTCACAGGGGCCTAAAGGAGTTTCAGCTTCCACCTCTAAAAATCCATTGCCCTCCAACAGGGAAGCTAGGTCATTAGAGAGATGGGGCAAAAAGGTTTACACATCCACTACCTTATCTATGAGAGCTTTGAATTGCCTTTTTCATATGTTACAATATCAGGATTGCCTGTTAGAAGATTTACAAAAAACATTAGCCACTCCTGATCCTTTAGACAGGAAGGCTTTGCAGGAAGCTGTACATAACACTCAGCAAGTAAGCAATCACTTCCTGCAGTGTGGATATGATGCACTGGAAGCTTCATGTAGGGCAGCTATGACAGGGGCAGTCATTCGTAGACATGCATGGTTAAAAGATCAACCTCTACCAGATCATGTAAAGGCAAAACTTCTGGATGCACCTTTGGAAAAGAACAAGCTTTTTGGTGCTAATGCTAAGGATGTGTTAAAGACCATCGAAGAAAAAGCAAAATCAGTTCAGACGGTGAAAGATTTCCTCCAGGTTCAACCCCCCAGATTCAGTAGGAATTGGCCTTCAAAAAACTGGTCCTTTCCTAATCCAGAAAAGTTTCAAAGGGGTAAAAACAGACGTGGCCAAGGAAGAGGCCAATACAGAGGCCCTTACAGGGGACTACAATGGCAGCCAGGAAACCAAAGAAGTGACGCAGGGGTTTCACCTGCCCCACAGCCACAATCTCAATGACTTTCCTCTACTTCCGCCTACCAGGGAACAAATAGAAGCTCCCTTGGGCGGGAAATTATCTCTGTTTGCAGAAAATTGGCACAGACTGACAAAGGACAAATGGATTTTGGACATTATAGACCGAGGCTACAGGTTCCATTTTCATACCTTGCCAAGAAAACAAGGCATGCCAAACCTGCCACAAAACCAGAGGGCAGAGGCTATCAAGCAAATCACTCTGCTGACTCAGATGAAAGCAATAGAAAGAGTTCCACAACAAGAACAAGGCCAGGGGTTTTACTCAAGATTGTTCCTTGTTCCAAGAAAAGAATCTCAATGGAGACCAATACTGGACTTGTCCGCATTAAACACCTTTCTCATAGTACCAAAGTTCAAAATGCTGACTCTACAGCAACTCCTTCCCATGCTGGGCAAGGGGTCTTGGCTGATTTCTCTGGACCTCAAGGAGGCATACCTGCATGTCCCTATCAGACACAGCTGCAGAAGATACCTCAGATTTCTTGCAGGGCTAGAGCATTATCAATTCTCAGCATTGCCATTTGGCTTATCTACTGCGCCCAGAGTATTCACAAAATGCCTGGCTTCAGTAATTGCTCATTGCAGGCTCCAGGGGATACAAATTTACCCGTATCTGGATGACTGCCTCATACAAGCGGACGACAAATTGATGTTGACAAAAAACTTGGACTATGTCATACGACATTTCAAGCTCTGGGATACACAGTCAGCTTCCAAAAGTCAAGACTGCAACCATCCCAGCAAATACTCTTCTTAGGTGCCAAACTAGACACAGCCTCTCAAATGGCTTACCTGACAGAAGACAAGCAAGAGAAGTTAACTCATTATTTCAAAGGTTTAGCAAAACTCACCCAGATGACTGCAAGGAGATTTCTACAGGCCCTGGGTTACATGGCATCCTGCATTCTCCTGGTTCCATTAGCAAGACTACACATGAGAAAGCTTCAATGGTACCTAAAAAGCGTTTGGTCTCAACACAGCAACAACTTGGAGACAACCATACCGCTCATTCCATGCCTACAAAAGGAATTCCTATGGTGGGCCTCGGTGAGCCAGGCAAACACAGGCATGTCATTCAAAAAACCACAGATAACACAGACCATGACCACAGACGCCTCAGACCTTGGATGGGAGGCACACATGGAAGGCAGGTGTATACAAGGACAATGGTCTCCAAAGGAAACGCATCTGCATATAAACCAAAAGGAAATGCTGGCAGTAATGCATGCCATCGAAGCCTTTCAACACCAACTTCAGCAAGGCCATTTACTGATACGGACAGACAACACCACTGTGATGTATATAAACAAGCAAGGGGGCACCCACTCTTACCCCCTTTGCAGACTGACAATGCATCTTTGGGAAAAATCACTGAGCCTAAACATCCAGTTGCAATCCCAGTTTGTTCCAGGCAAAGACAATGTGTTGACGGACAGCCTAAGCAGGAATTTCACTGATCACACGAGTGGAGGTTACATCCGAAGGTCTTCACACAACTCACTTCGACATGGGGCAGGCCAGAAGTGGACCTGTTTGCCTCTCACCTCAACCATCTTCTACAAAAATTCTGCACAAGGACATACCATCCAAAAGCTTGGAAAATAGATGCGCTCTCATTCAACTGGAACTTCCTAACAATCTATGCATTCCCACCTCTGCCACTGATGACCTCAGTATTACTAAAGATCAAAGCAGAGAGACCCAAGGGAATCATAATAACTCCGGATTGGCCAAGACAACACTGGTATCCACTACTACGGAGCATATGTCACACCAGGAGGTGGGCCCTTCCCCAGTGGCCTCTACTTTTGACTCAACACAGTTTCCAAACAGTGCATCCAAACCTTCAGACAATGCAGCTAACAGCCTGGGAGATCCCATAAATAACTTCAACCTATCTCTCTCCAAGGAAGTTCAGAGAGTACTAACAGAGGCTCGAAGACCATCCATCAGAAAGGTTTACTTAGCAAAGTGGAAAAGATTCAGCAATTGGAATACCAGCAAGGGACATGATGCATCATTGTTGAACATCCCACTCATCTTGGAATATTTGGCAGATATGCTAAAGAACGGCCTCTCATAATCTTCCATAAAGATACATGCATCAGCTATTTCAGCTAGATACAACACTGATCCTCCTGTTTTTTCACACCCTTTGCTAAGGCAATTCCTCAGGGAAATCAAGAACATTAAGCCACCAAGAAAGGCCCCAGTGCCAGCCTCTGGGACCTCAATTTTGTCCTAGAAAAACTGACTCTACCTCCATTTGAACCAGCAGCTTCAGTTGACTTGCAATTTCTCTCATGGAAGACAGCTTTCCTGTTGGCAATTACCTCAGCAAGAAGGGATGTTCTTCATCTCACATTGCTGCAGTCCTTACACTTTGGTAGTCCGCTGTCCTCGGTCGGCCCGAATATCAAAGTATTAGGCTGACGTCGGTCAAGGCGCTTAAGACTGACATCAGGACGTCAGGGTACAAATGCGCATGACCGACGTCATATCCTCAGTCTTTTTTGCCGCATGGTCCGATGCAGAAGCAGCGTTGCAAGTGCCGTTCGGCGTTCTGAAATTTTTCGAATTCGGAGTTTCAGACCGAGTCAAAGTTGGCTAAGTACCCGTTGGGAATATTTTAGTTTTTCTTGCCTCAGTGGTTTACCGGATGTCAGAAAAAGTGAATAACTGTATTTCTTGTGGGAAGCAGATACCGCATAGGGACTATCATACTTTGTGTATTCCTTGTTTGGGGCCTGAGCACGACGTTGTTGGGTGTCGCTTTTGTGCTAGGTTCAATAAGCGCACTATTAAGCGGAGGTTAGATTGTGCCAGGTTGGTCTTCAGGAAGCGGTGCAATTATAATATGCCGCCGGATGCTCGACGCCCGCTTCTTCAAGAAGCGCAAAGACAAAACAGCTAAACCCAGGCAAGAAGAGTCGTCCTGCGGACGCCGGTTCTTTAGAGGTTAGTGGAACCGGTGGTTCACCGAGGCTTCTCTGGAGTCCCAGGGGGAGACTTTGATATTGCAGGATGTGGCCTCTCAGGAGGCAGGTCAGGCTGAAGGGGCTTCTCAGGTTACTGTACTCCCCTCCCTTCCTAGGGTGGTTAGGCCCTCTCCTTCTGTTTTCAAGGCTTCTCCCAGAGGCAGGCCAGGTTTAGCTTCTGTTGGTGTCACTCCTAGTTCAACAAGATCTGTGCCCAAGAAGCACATGCTTAAAATGGCAGAAGATTTAATTACTTTGATTAGAGGTTCTTTGCTCCCTCCTGATAAGAGGCCTAGGGTGGAACCAGAGTTGGGGAGTTTTGAGCAGGCTTGGATGTTTCAGAGTCTTCGACTGAAGACTTGCAGGAGTACTCTCCTTATTCTCATTCTGATGCAGATGATTCGACTCCTTCTGCTTCTCCTCCAGAGGATTTTTCTTTTTCAGAGACTCTTCATTCCATGAGGGAACATTTTAAGTGGGAAGGTCAGGACTTCTCTGATTCCAGGAAAAGGCTTAGGGAATTTTTGCTTTTACCCCAGCATAGGCCTTTGGCTATACCTCCTGTTCTGGATGTGGTGGAAGATGTGTTTGCAGAGGCTTCACTTAATCCTGATTCTTTGCCTCCTGCTCCTGTTAAACCGGATAGGTATTACAGGGTGCCTGAGGCTCATAAATATCTTTATAAGAGTCCTAGGGCGGACCCAGAAACTGTTAGTCAGGGACCTAAGGGTGTCAAGGCCTCTGTTGTAAAAATCCGGTTCCTCCAGATAGAGGCCAGAGCTTTGGATAGATGGGGAAAGAAAGTCTATACTTCTTCCACCTTAGCTATGAGGGCTTTGAATTGCCAGTTTCACATGTTGAAATATCAAAACTATCTTCTTTCTCAATTGAAGTCTAAGGTAGATGCTCTGGCGGAAGGCATTGAGTGTAAAGAATTACAAGATTTGGTACATGTTTCTGAACAGGTGGGTAAGCATTCTTTACAATGTGGTTTTGATGCTGTACAGGCCTCGTCTAGGGTGGCTGCCACTGGATCAGTTCTTCGCAGGCACGCCTGGCTGAGGGATCAGAATTTATCTGACCATGTTAAGACAAGGATTTTGGATGCTCCTTTACAGTCTGATGTGTTGTTTGGTTCACCTGTGGAGTCAGTCTTGAAGAAAATGGAAGACAAGGCTAAGTCTATGCAGGCTGTTAAAGATTTTTTGCAAGTTCAGCCTCCGAAGTTTAGTAGGAATTGGCCTGCTAAGGGGTGGACGTACCCTTCTTATGATTCACAGTCTAGCGGTAGATCTAGACGTGGTAGGGGCAGAGCTCAGAGCTCCTTCAGACCTAGAACAGGGAGTTCACCTGCACAATCTTCGGGTGAGGGCAGGGGCCAGTCCTTTCGTAAACAGGCCCAATGACCTACCTTTTCAGCTGCCAGATCCTTCTTGCCTGGCAGCACCTTTGGGAGGAAGGTTGGCACTCTTCAAGGAAAATTGGAGTCTGATTACCCAAGACAGATGGGTATTGGATATCATACACCAAGGTTACAAGTTTTATTTCCATACCTTGCCTCCTTTCAAAGGCATGCCGGACGTTCCTCCTCAGCAAAGACTAGAGGCTCACAAACAAATTTCTCTGCTACTTCAAATAGGGGCCATACAACGTCCCTCTGCCAGAAGTGGGCCTAGGATTTTATTCTCGCCTGTTCCTAGTACCAAAGAAGGGGAACACGTGGAGACCAATTTTGGATTTATCTATCCTTAACACTTATCTGGACATTCCCAAGTTCAAAATGTTGACGTTACAACAGCTTTTACCTCTGCTGGGCAAAGATCACTGGATGGTGACTCTGGATCTCAAGGAGGCTTACCTTCATGTTCCTATCAGGCTAAGTTGCAGAAAGTATCTGCTTTCGGGCTGGGACTTCTCATTATCAGTTCTCTGCATTGCCCTTTGGCTTATCTACTGCCCAGAGTGTTCACGAAGGTTCTGGCTCCAGTGATAGCTTTCTTCAGGCTAAGAGGAATACAGATCTATCCTTATTTGGACGATTGCCTGATTCTGGCCCAAGGAAAGGACGAACTTCTTCATCATTTACAATATGTGATAGCAGTGCTAAGATGCCTGGGGTATTCTGTGAACGAAATAAAGTCCAGTCTAGTACCCTCTCAGGACATGTGCTTTCTGGGTGTGAGACTGAATACAGCATCCCAGATGGCTTTTTGACCCCGGACAAACAAAAGAATCTTTCTCTTTACTTCCATCAATTGTCTCATCAGTCCAGGCTGACTGCAAGGACAGTCCTTCAAGCCTTGGAGTTCATGGCATCTTGTATTCTGGTGCTTCCCAATGCCAAACTGCATATGAGGAAGCTACAATGGTATCTCAAAAATGTATGGACACAGCACTGCCAAGATATGGACACTGTCATTCAGATAATACCTTGCATTCAAAAGGAATTTTTGTGGTGGGCTCAGGAATGTCACCTAAACAAGGGACTCTCTGTGACCCGCCAGAGGCGAGTCAGATTCTAACGACAGATGCCTCAGACAAAGCTTGGGGAGCTCATCTAAATGGAAAGTGGGTACAAGACACGTGGCCTGCCAGACTTCAACATCTACATATCAACTTGAAGGAGATGTTAGCAGTCCAATTTGCATTAATAGCTTTCAAGGATTTACTTCTTCCAGGGCAGGTGTTGGTTCTAACAGACAACACAACTGTCATGTGGTACATCAACAAACAAGGGGGAACGCATTCTTATCCTCTATGCAGACAAGCAATGATTTTGTGGGAGACTGCTCTCAGTTTACAGCTCAATCTTCAGGCAAGGTTTCTGCCAGGAGCACAGAACTCCTTAGCAGATGTGTTGAGCAGACAAATTATGGATCCCCACGAGTGGAAATTGGATCCTCATGTATTTCAGAAATTGACAGTGTTATGGGGAGCTCCAGACATAGATCTGTTTGCTTCTCCACTAAACTACCAGCTGCCAAAGTTTTGCACAAAAAGGTTTCATCCCACAGCTTGGAAAGTGGATGCCCTTTCATTCAATTGGAGCAATCTTCATGTGTATGCCTTTCCACCTCTGCCTCTCCTCCCAAAGGTACTCCTGAAGGTCAGACAGGACAAGCCAAAGATGATTTTAATAGCTCCAGATTGGCCTCGACAGCACTGGTACCCATTACTGAGAAGTCTGGTACGGAGCCTCCATGGCCTTTGCCTTCGATTCCACACCTGCTGTCTCAGGAGAACAGTCATTTACTCAATGTCAAACTTCACTCTCTTCACCTAACAGCCTGGCATATTCTGTTTTAAACCCTGGAGGGTCTCAGCTTCCACAGCAAGTTTTGAATGTTATTTTGGAGGTCAGAAGGCCTAGTACAAGGAAAGTGTATGCAGATAAATGGAAGAGATTTTTATTTTGGAGTACAGCAAAGGAATTTGATGTTTCTAAGCCTAATTTAAGTGTGGCTCTTCAATATCTTACTGAGTTACTGGACAAAGGGTTGTCCTTCTCTTCTATTAAGGTTCATGCTGCAGCAATTTCTACTCACTATGACTGTGACCCACCATTGTTTTCTCATCCTTTGTTTAAGCAATTCCTTAGAGGGGCAAAGAATATAAGACCCCCACGTAGAGCTCCTACTCCTGCTTGGGATCTCAATTTTGTGTTGGAGAAACTCACTCTACAACCTTTTGAGCCTGCAGCTACTGCCGAGTTGAAATATTTATTGGCCATTACCTCTGCGAGAAGGGTTTCTGAATTACAGGCCCTTATGGCAGTTGAGCCTTTCTTAATTTTCCATAAGGATAGGGTATCTTTGCGTACTAATACTTCCTTTATGCCTAAAGTGGTTTCTAGTGTGGCTTTAAACCAAACTATTCATTTGCCTACTTTTTATGCAAACCCCCAAAATAAAGGGGAAAAGATTTTGCACACTTTGGATATACACAGGCAGTTGCGATATTATTTGAGCAGAACTAAAGGGTTCCGGCAGTCTCAGCAGTTATTTTTCATTTGCTTTGGGTTCTCAGGGCAAGCCTGTGTCAAAACAAACTATTTCTAAGTGGATTGGGTTTTGTATTGCTTTCTGTTATTCCCATCATGGTAAGGAGATTCCAGCTGGGATTAGGCCTCATTCCACTAGGGCTACTGCCACTTCTACAGCTTTTTTAAGGGGGGTGGCAACTAAAGATATTTTGGAGGCAGCTACTTGGAGTTCAGTGCATACTTTCTCTAAGCATTACCACCTTCCACTTTACTCTAAATCTAGGGCTGGTTTTGCCACTGCAATTTTACAGGGCATTTTGGCAGCTCCTACTGCTTTATAGTTTTGCCATCCCCCCTTACCTCTGCTTTGGGATTCTACCCAAGTGTAAGGACTGCAGCAATGTGAGATGAAGAACATAGTACAGTTTTGTACCTACCATAAATGTAGATGTTCGAAGATCCACATTGCTGCAGTCCAATTTACCCTCCCTCCTTCCCCTCTGTAGTTAGAGGCGGTTGTGTGGTTTGGGTTGTGAATATTGTGGATATTGTATAATATTGCACATATGGTTAGTGCAAGGGTGGTTGGTTGTTTTTTGCTGTCTTTTGGTTTTGACCTTTCTTTTTAGGGTCTTCTGACATCTGGGGCAAGAAAAGACTGAGGATATGACGTCGGTCATGCGCATTTGTACCCTGACGTCCTGATGTCAGTCTTAAGCGCCTTGACCGACGTCAGCCTAATACTTTGATATTCGGGCCGACCGAGGACAGCGGACTACCCAAGTGTAAGGACTGCAGCAATGTGGATCTTCGAACATCTACATTTATGGTAGGTACAAAACTGTACTTTTCGGAACTACAGGCCCTAATGGCAATACCACCATTCATAATTTTTTACAGAGACAGGGTTTCATTAAGGACCCAACCCTACTTTTATGCCAAAGGTGGTATCTAGGGTTTCTTTAAATCAAGCCATTCATCTGCCTGCTTTTTTCCCCCCATTCCTGAGAATAAGGGGGAAAGACTTTTGCATACCTTGGACATTCACAGACAACTTCGATGCTACCTGGACGAACCAAGGCCAGTAGGAAGTCTGAACAACTTTTTGTAGCTTACGCCCCTGCAGTCCAAGGAAAAGCAATTTCAAAACGGACCATTTCAAAATGGATTGGACATTGCATCAAATTCTGTTATTCCTTTCATGGAAAGACTGTTCCAGCCAATGTCAGACCACATTCCACCAGAGCTACAGCCACCTCTACAGCATTCTTAAGAGGGGTGCCTACTAAGGACATTCTAGAAGCTGCTACATGGAGCTCCATGCATACATTCTCCAAACACTACAGTCTCCCTCTATACTCCAGATCCAGAGCAGGCTTTGCTTCGGCAGTCCTGCAGGGTTTGATTGCCACACCATCTTTTTCCTAGAGCATTCCTCCTCCCCCAGCTAAGCTATGGTATTCTACCCACATGTTATGACTGCAGTTGCGTTCTTGAAGGACATAGTACAGTTTTGTACCTACCATAAATGTAGATGTCCGATAGACATGCAACTGCAGTCGGATTTTCCCTCCCTCCATACCCCTCTATGCCTAGGGTCCACTCCTATCCCTGTTACTCTTAGCTGTGGATATCTGTTATGGTGTATTTGTTTTATTGCTCATTTATTTGTCTGGAATCCTGTTTTTGTCTTCCAATTTGATTACAGCCTTCCTTGGAGGGCACCTGGCATCTGGGGCAAGAAACACTGAAGAAAATGGCGTCGGCTGATGCTTATATACTCCAGCCGCTCTGACGTCGGAGAGAAATGCGACAGCCGACGTCGGACCCAGACTTTGGAATCCGGCCGACCGAGGGCTGCCTGAGGCAGGACAACCCACATGTTATGACTGCAGTTGCATGTCTATCGGACATCTACATTTATGGTAGGTACAAAACTGTACTTTTGGGCTGTAGTTTCCACTGGCCCTGGGGCCTTGAAGGATTTCACTTTGGTTTTGAGAAGTGAGAAGTTCGCTTTTGAGAAGTTTTTCACTGTGGTTTTCTGGGCTGGGGGTGGGGTCGGGATGTGGACATCCAGTGAAATTAATTTATGGTCTGATCTTACCAATGAGGGATATACTTCTGGTGTGGAGCATAGAGTCCCCATGTTGGTGATGATCAAGTCTAGTATGTTGTCCCCTCTTGTGGGAGTGGTGACTAGTTGTTCCATAGCATTTGAGTTTATAATTTCCAGGAATCTTTGGGCTAAGGTACTGGGGCTTGAGTAGTGCTCCCAGTCAATGTTTGGGTAGTCGCCCAATATAATGGTGTTCGGAGAGATCTTCATGTTCTCCAATGTTTTCAGGAAGGCCGAATGGGATTCTTGACTTTGAGAGGGTGGTCTGTAGGATGCTATAAACTGAAAAGCAGTCTTGCCCACTGTTAGTTGCACATGGATGGTCTCCGATACTTCGTGCAATGCCACTAACCTGGAGGTGTGGATATCCTTGATAAATATGGAAACTCCCCCTCCTTTTGCGGTTCGGTCCGGGTTTTGGGGCCGAAAAGCATGATACGAGGTATAGCCTGCTAGTGCTGGGGTGCTCTCTGGAGCCTTGAACCAGGTTTCTGTCACTGCACAGATATCTATCTATATTCTCCATACTGAGGAGAGCTTCGAGTGCGTGCATCTTGAGGTTAAGACTTCTGGCGTTTAGCAGCATTACCCTTAGTTTCTTGTTCCTTGTGCTGTCTATGGGGGTGGGTTTGACTTTTGAGCCTTGCCTAAAAAAGGCACTATGGGGGTGGCAAGAGCCTTTGCTAATATCCGAAAGCCCAGTGGTGACAGGTGCAAGCCATCCCTAGCGAAGCAGCATGGCTTGTCGAGCATGTCATCCCAGGCTGACAGACACTGGATCCCCTTTGAATGACACCAAAATTTTAGCCAGTTGTTAAAATCGGTCATTTTGTCTTTGTACTGTGGCATCATTCTAGGTGAGGGTAAGATGCTGCTCAAGGTCAGGGTCATACCAGCCTGGGCTACATGATCAGAGAGCTCCTCTGTCTCTTTTCATGTAGTCCAGGGAGGTACGTCTCAGGTCATTCACACCAGCATGTACAATGACGGAGTCATATTTGTATTTGCTTTGGAGTGACCTGAGTGCTTGCGTTGTGGCGGATCCTAGCACCCGACAGGCAGCTCTCCGTGACCTTCTCTTTATTCAGCCTGGTGAGTGGGACATCAGTGTGTTTGACAATAGAGTCACCTATAACAAGAGTATCAGGTGTGTTATTCAGCCTTAAGGGCTGTGGCTGCTTGGCACACTGACTTTGTGGGTTATGTGTTGTGTGTGTTTTGTTTTGAGGTAGCGTTTGCTTGGATGTCTGCTTTGGAGGTCTCTGTTGCTTAGGTAGATTTTTATTTAGAGCCTCTGAGTATGTTTTTGTGTATTTATGTGTTTGGTTCGCTGATGCGGTGGGACTATGTGATACTGGAATTGTGTTGTGTGAGGTTACCTTCTCTTCCTGACTGGTTACACCAGTTTTGAGATGAGAGAGCTCAGCCTCCAGTTTGGCTAAATAGTTGCATCTCTCACATATATTTGAACCTGTTTGGAAGAGGAGAGGGTTGTATGTGTACATGAGATAGTTGTAACATTGCCTCAAAATTCCCAGATTCACCAGCTGGACTGGAGAGGAAACTATTTACTGACCTTTGGACATGCTAGAGTAACAGGGAAACTGAATTTAAGACGGACCAATAGAGGACAGGGTAATCGTAGAGAGTATAAGACTAAGTAGTGCTTATGGTTTAATAGTGCTAACTTGTAGGATTACTTAAATGGACCATTGAAGGGCCTTAGAATGAGAATATGGTGTTTAAATTGAGAGATAGAGCAGTTCTAAGAGAAAAAGTGAAGAGCAGACTTTGTGGAGCCAGGAATAGTTTAAACCCATTTAGGCGGCGCTGCCCGTTATTGCGCTATGCTCAAAACCGTGCAAAAGAGGGTTTAAGAGAGGAAGATGGAGTTTTGGAATTGACCCAAAATGGCCAATAAAACTACAGTTTCAAGTCAGTAACCTCTCCCACAGGGGCAGGCAGGCTGCTCAATGTTTTTCACTGCCACTGATCAACAGAGAGACTTTCCTTTAGCCCAAGCAAAAAATGGCCTCACAGAAACTTACAAACAGTTCAAGAACAGCAAGCCTGTAACTGAACTTCTTTAAATCTCAGAAAAGTGGGAAAAAAGCACTCCTCTCTCAAGTGAATAGACACTCCCTGAGGGCTAGCTGTGATGCAGCTGAAGCCTCAACCATGTCAGCTGCATCAGCTTCTGTATGAAGATGATGCTCATGACTACGACTACAGCCTCTCCCAGATGACTTCAGGACCAAACTCCTGGACATACCTTTGGACCACTAAGCACTTTTTGGTGGAAAAGTGGCTGACCTTTTCAAATCTTTATGACAAAAAGGTAAGGAAGTACAGGACTTGAAACACATCCTGGTCTGAACTGTTCCCAAGTTCCAGAGGAACTACCCATTCAAGACTCAATTTTATCAGGAAATCCTCCAGGCCTATTGCTCCCCGGTCGAAAGACCCGCTACAAGACAGCCTCCTCAGACTAGGCTATCTCAGTCTTCCAGCAAAAGGCCTCCCTTTCTTGCTAGGGCAGATAGTGTCTGATTGCCTGTCAAAATTTCAGCCACCCCCCTTTGTACCAGTCTCACTGTTTCCCTGCATGGTCACTCATTACCACAGACAAATGGGTCCTGTCCATCCTACAGGATGGCTACTTCATGTCCTGGATCCACGCCCCCATTAAGGATTGGCATCCCACAGCCTCCCCCTAATCAGCTACCCTTCCTTCATCAGGTTCTACAAACCCTACTTCTTCAGGGCACCATAGAGCCAGTTTTGGCACAGGCAAAAAGGAAAGGATTCTATTCCAGAATCCTTTTTGGTACCCAGAAAGGAAGATCCATGGAGGCCAATTCTAGACCTCTCTCCTCAGCCCCTTCCTAAAGGTCCGTACTTTTAGGATGCTCTCTCTGCCCACTCTTTCCTCTCATCCTTTCATAAGGGTTCATGATAACCTTGGACATAAAGGATGCTTACCTTCACATACCTATAAAGCCTGCCTTCAGAAAATACCTGAGGTTCCTGGCAGGCCCATATCACTTTCAGTTATGTGCCTACCCTTTGGGCTTTCTGCTGTACTCAGGATTTTCAAAACATGCCTCACTCCGGTCATCGCCTTCTGCAGTGAAACAGGAACTCAGATATTCCCTTACCTAGACAACCTCCTAGTCCAGGCAAAAGACAGGGAAGCCATTTAAAGCCATTCCAGGACCTTTTGGTCATTCTCCAGTGTCTAGGGTTCTTGATCAATTTTCCAAAATCCCACCTCAACCCTACACAGGATATTGTCTTTCTGGGTTGCAGAATCAGAACAGACCTCATGAAGGCCTTCCAGCAGAAAAGGTGGTATCCCATCAAAACCACCTAATTTCTGCTATAGAATCAACAGAACAGGCAATCTCAGACTTCTATTGTACATGGCAGCTACCATCCCCATGTTGCCCCTAGCAAGGATGCACATGAGGAAACAGTGGTTCCTCCCGTCTGTGTGGACACAACACTCCCACCCACTGGAGTTCAGGATCCCATTGCTCCCTTGCCTACATCAGGAGCTGAGATGGTGGGTGGCTCAGGTAGTCCAAAACCCAGGTCTGCCTCTGCAAGCACCCTCTCCCTCCCAAACCATGTACACAGATGCCTCAGACCTTGGCTGGGGAGTGACTCTGCAGACTAGGACGGTACCAGGTTTGTGGACAAACACTCAGGCAAGATCACAGAAGTACGAGGGAAATGTGGGCCATTCTTCTGGCTGTACAGGCTTTCCAGTTATACCTAGAGCAGGACCTTCTAAAGATATTCAAAGACGACACCACAGTCCTGTGGTATCTCAATAAGCAGGGAGGGACCAAATCCTACCTTTTATGCAGACGAGCTCTACAGGTGTGGGGACTGGCTACTGCACAGGGGATCACCCTCCAAGCAGCATCCATCCCTGCACAACAACCAAGCAGATTACCTAAGCAGAACCACCTCAGACAACCACGAGAGATGTCTTCCTGACTATAGTCCACAAGTGGGGTATTGCAGAGATAGACCTGTTTGCCTCCTCCATAAATAGGCAGCCTCCTGGCTACTGCACCGGGACACCAGACCAAGGCATTAGCGACAGATGCCTTTTCAATGACCTGGAAGGGAAAATTCCTGTATGCATTTCCCCCCTTCCCATTGATGCAAAGGGTCCTGCTGAGAAATTCAGCAGGACTCTTCCAAAATCTTGTTGGTGACACTTACTGGCCAAGACAGCACTGGTTCCCTCTTCACATGTCCAAGGGCAATCACTACAAGTTACCCCCTTCAGTGGACCTGATCACACAGAACAATGGGACTCTGATACACCCACAGTGGAAATCCTTGCACCTCACCCTGTGACTGATAGGATTGTGATCCCATTCAGACACCTATACAGTGAGGAAATGCTCATTGTCCTGCATGAGACCAGGAAACCTAACGCAAGTAAATCCTGCCTCTAAATGGAAAAAGTTTTCTATTTGGTGTCACAAAAGACAGTTGGACCCATTGGAAAAATCCTGTTTTACCTCTGTGAACTTGTGCAGACAGGGCTGTCGTACTCATCTGTGAAAGCACATTTGTCTGCTATCTCTTCCTGCCTTCCTCTGGAGACTCCCCTTGCATCCAGACACCCGGCTAAACTATTCCTCAAAGGGAAACTGCACTTGAGACCACCCTGAAAACCCTCCCTTCCCATCTGGGACCTTTTCTGTGTATTGGAAAAACTCACACTAGCCCCTTTGAGCCAGCAGACAAAGCTCCCTTGAAATTTTGCACTTGGAAAACTGTTTTATTGGAATCCCTGTCCTCAGCCAGAAGGGTCCCAGAATTGCAAGCTCTTATGGCTTATACCACCAATTCTAATCTTCCACCTGGACAGGGTGACTCTCAGGACTAATCCATCATTCACTCCCATAGTAGTGAATGACCTATCCTTGAACCAGGCCATCCACTCTCCAACCTTCTTCCCTAATCCATAGAGAGATGGAGAGTACTTCATTTCCTGGGCGTCCACAGACAACTTGGGTTTTATCTTCATAAAACCAAACCTTTTAGGTAATCTGACCAACTGTTTGTCTCCTTCCATGCCAGAGCCCTGGGGAAAGCTGCGAGCAAATAGACCTTCTGCTACTTACACCATGGAAAGACCTTACAGGGCAATGTCAAAGCCCACTCCACCAGAGCAATGGCTTTTTCTGGAGCCTTTTTCAAGGGGTTAGACACCAACACAGATGTTCTTGTTTCACTGTTGCAGTCATTACATTTGGGTTATCTGCTTGTAGGTAGACCTCATTCGGCCTGATTAACAAAGTCTTGGGTCCTGCGTCGGTTGCTGTCCCTTCTTCCATGACGTCGGGTCGTCAGGGGTATAAACCATGCAGCCGACGCCATTACATCAGTCTTTATTGCCATGCGGTGCCCGAAGCAGAAGCAGTTCGCAAGTGCCGGTCAGCTGACTCCTGAAATTTTCGTTTTAGAGTTTCAGAACCGAAGTCTTCAAATAAAGGTAAGTACCCCATTGGGGAAACTTTCTTGCTCCTTTCTAATGTCAGTAAAAGTTAATTGCATTACTTGTGGAAAACAAATACCCCATAAAGATTTTAATTAGTACTGTATTCCTTGCCTATGCCCTGACCACGACGTACCTTGCTGTTGTGTGCCTTATTTAATCAGCGCACTATCCGTCTGTATATTTTTGTCTAAATATTTCGCTTCTCGGTTTAATTATCCTGAAATGTCGGTTAGCCATCCGACTACCAGGATTCCGAAAAAACGCAAAGACAGACAGGCCGCCGAGGTCCAAAACTGCCGATGACGCTTCTAAGCCAGTCGCCAGTTCGCCTGTACTCAGTGAGGTGCTTTCGCAGCCCCTGATGCCCGCTACTTCAGGCCTCTGCTGAGACCCATTCGGAGTCCAGTATGCCGTGAGAGTCTTCAACTATGGAACTTGCGGATGTGTCTACTTTGGATGGGTCTGGAGCCGCTGTGCAGGCACCGGCTTCTGAGGGTGTATTCAGGCCTGCAGACTTTCCCGATCCATGTCTAAAAAGACGACGCCCACACCACATGCTCAAGCCCCTATGCCTAAAAAAACAAATGATAAAAATGGCTGAAGATCTAATAACTCTAATCAAAGGTAGTCAAACCCCCCCCCTAAGAGGCCTAGGTCTGAGCTTGATTTTGAACCTTCTGATCAGGATTCTGTTTCTTCTGACTTCTGATGACCTAGATTTGTCCATACCTACTGATGAGGATTCTGATGCAGAGGATTATGTTCCCTTTGATTCCCCTCCTGAGGACTTTTCTTTCGGGGAAACTTTACATACTTTAAGGGAGCATTTTCACTGGGAAAGCCAGGAATTTTCTGATTCAAAAAAGAGGCTTAGAGATTTCCATCTTCTACCTCAGCATACGCCTTTGGCTATACCTCCTGTACTAGACAATGTTGATGATGATTTATCAGAATCCAGTTTGGCCCCTGATTCCCTGCTTCCTGCTCCTAGTAAACCTGACAGATACTACAGGGTTCCCGAGTCCCACAAGTTCCTTTTCAAAAATCCTGTTGCAGATCCAGAGACTATTTCTCAGGGGCCCAAGGGCATTAAGGCTTCTACTGCTAAAAATCCTACCCCTTCTGATAGAGACTCCAGGGCGCTGGATAGATGCGGTAAAAAGGTTTATACTTCTGCAACCTTGGCAGTCAGAGTCTTGAAACTGTCAATTTCATATGTTAAAATATCAGCAACATGTTATTGGACTGCTTAAACAGAATATGATGTTGATTTCTGACTGTGGAAAATAGATTTACAGGACTTAATGCATTCTGCTGAACAAGTTGGAAAACATACTTTACAATGTGGTTTTGATTCTTTAGGTGCCTCTTGCAGGGCTGCTGTTACTGGGTCTGTGCTTGGAAGGCATGCTTGGCTTAAGGAGCAATCTTTGCCTGATCATGTTAAAGCTAAATTGTTGGATGCTCCTTTAAATCAGGACCACCTGTTTGGCAACAAGGCTGAAGAAGTTCTTAAGATGAAAGATAAAGCTAAATCTATGCAAACTGTTAAAGATTTTTACAAGTGCAACCGCCTGGATTTAGTAGGCACTGGCCTACTAAGAATTGGTCCTTTCCAGTCTCTTCCAGGTTTTCTCAAGCCAAACCGACACAGCAAAACCCCCAGATGTCCTTCATGGATGCATCTGCAGTCAACAAGTGGGTTGTCCTGTCGTCAGGCAGCCCTTCAGTCGGCCGGATTCCAAAGTCTGGGTCTGGCTTCGGCTGATGTCGCACTCCACCCGACGTCATCTCTGTTGGTCTTCGGGTATAAAGGCATCAGCCGACGCCATTTTCCTCAGTCTTTCTTGCCGCGTGGCGCCCGAAGCAGAAGCTGTTCGCAAGTGCCGGTCGGTCGGATCCAGAGATTACTTCTACCGAATACTACTTCGAAGACTTCTAAAGCTAAGTACCCCGTTGGGGACTCTTTCTTGCCTCAGCCGATGTCAGAAAAAGTTAACAATTGTTTAAACTGTGGGAAACAAATACCTCATAAAGATTTCCACTCTTACTGTCTGCCTTGTTTAGGCCCAGCCCACGACGTAGCAGCCTGTTCGGCCTGTGCTTCTTTCAACAGACGAACGCTTAGGCGTCGGTCGGAGTTTGCAGAACAGTTTTTCGGTTCTCATTTTGCGTACATTATGCTGTCGGATCCTCCGACTACCCAATCTAGCAAAAAACGCAAAGATAAAGACCGACACTCGCGGTCCGCGGTTTCGGCCGAAACCATGGTCAAGCAAACCGCGAGTGTCTCGGTTTCGGCCGAAACCGAGAAAACTGAACAAAGTACAGCTGAACCTATTCCTACAACTGAGGCCCCTGCTACAACTCTTGAAACGACTTCACAAAATTTACCCACTACGGTGGTTGACTTATCAGACACCATCCCCTTGGATGTTTCTACCCCAGCACGTGGTGCTGCTAGGCCTCCAGCAGCCATGTCCATTAAGGCCTTCGCCAGGGCTAAAGCAGCCAAGACTACTAAAACAGTGCCTGTTAAACCACCCACATCCAGGCCCTCTTCTAGTTCTCAAATGCTTACTTTGGCAGAAGATTTAATTTCTTTAATTAGAGGATCTCAATCTCACCCAGACAGGGCCTCTCAGCCCCCAGAGAAGAGACCTAGGGCAGAGCCCCCCGAGCCAGTGTCCTCTGATGAATCTGCTGATGAATCAGACATAACTGACCAGCCAGAGGCTCCCTTCTCCAATTTTGAAGATTCTGATGCTGAAGAATCCATCCCAGCTGCTTCCCCACCAGAAGAATTCTCCTTTGGGGAAACCTTGCATGCCATGCGAGAACAGTTCCAATGGCAGCAACAGGATTTTTCAGACTCCAGAAAAGACTTAGGACTTTTCTGCACCTCCCACACCACAGGCCCTTAGCCATACCCCGTGTTCTCTCTGTGGTGGATGATGCTTTCAATGATGTTTGCTCCGCTCCAGATTCTTTACTCCCAGCCCCTGCCAAACCAGACAGATTTTACAGGGTGCCAGATACTCATCACCACCTTTACAAGGCTCCACTTGCAGACCCAGAAACTATATCCCAGGGCCCCAAGGCAGTAGCGCGACCATAGCTAAAACCCTATTCCTTCTGAAAGGGAAGCAAGGTCATTAGACAGATGGGGTAAAAGGTCTACACTTCAGCTACTCTCTCAGCTAGAGCTTTAAACTGTCAGTTTCACATGATACAATACCAAGAGTTTATGCTGGATCAGTTAACTAAAAAACTAAACACTGATGAATCTCTTGATAAGAAATATGTATTAGAGATGGTAAATAACATACAACAGGTTAGCAACCATTCCTTAAAATGTGGCTATGATGCACTGGAGGCTTCATTTAGATCAGCCATGACAGGCACAGTGATAAGAAGGCATGCATGGCTAAAGGAACAAGCTTTACCGGATCATGTTAAAGCTAAGTTGCTAGATGCTCCTATGGACAAGACAAGTTTGTTTGGTACATCTGCCCAGCAGGTTATGAAGAAAATGGAAGAAAAGGCAAAATCTGTTCAAACTGTTAAAGATTTCTTGCAGGTTCAACCCCAAGGTTTAGCAGGAACTGGCCTGCCAAAATTGGTCCTTTCCTGACTCCACAAAATTTCAAAGGGGCAGGAATAGACGTTCCAGAGGCAGAAACCAATCCAGAGGAGGTGCCTACAGAGGAAGACAGTGGCAAGGTAACAACAGAGGCACAGACACAGCCACTGCCACTACATCAACACAACCACAGTGACTTAACCCTAAATCCGCCTACCAGGGAACAAATAGCAGCTCCTCTAGGCGGAAAGTTAACCTTATTTTCAAAGAACTGGCACTACATAACAAAGGACAAGTGGAATTTACAAACCATAGATCAAGGTTACCGGTTTCACTTCCACACTTTTCCAGTCAAAAGAGGAATGCCAAATCTACCTCCAAATCAAAAAACAGAGGCTCTACGCCAGATAATGGAGTTAGCAAACATGAGAGCTGTGGAAAGAGTGCCAACAGCAGAGCAAGGAAAGGGGTTCTACTCCAGACTATTCCTAGTTCCAAGAAAGGAAAAAGTTGGAGACCAATTCTCGACCTGTCCACCTTAAATACATACATCATTGTCCCAAAATTCAAAATGCTGACCCTACAGCAACTTCTTCCCATGCTGGGCAAGGAGTCTTGGCTGGTAACTCTAGATCTCAAGGAGGCATACCTGCACGTCCCCATTCGACCAATCTGCAGAAGATACCTCAGATTTCTTGCAGGATCAGAGCACTATCAATTCTCAGCATTGCCTTTTGGCTTATCTACTGCGCCCAGAGTATTCACAAAATGCCTGGCATCAGTAATCGCCATTGCAGACTTCAGGGAATTCAAATTTACCCATACCTGGACGACTGCCTGCTACAAGGGGACAACAAAAGCAAGCTGACAACAGATTTACAAAGGGTCATTTACTTGCTACAAGCACTGGGATACACAGTCAATTTACAAAAGTCAAGGCTGATACCATCCCAAACAAGGACATTCTTGGGCTGAATTGGACACAGTAAAACAAATGGCATTCCTGACTACAGAAAAACAAAAAGAACTCCCTCTATACTTCTTGGCACTAACAAAACTGAACAAGTTAACAGCAAGAAAAGTACTGCAGGCCTTGGGCTTCATGGCATCATGCATAATCTTGGTTCCATTTGCCAGATTACATATGAGAAAACTACAGTGGTACCTAAAGAATTTATGGTCCCAACACAGACAGTCTAGAAACAGAAATCCCACTAATTCCATGCTTAAAACAGGAGTTCCTATGGTGGGCTCAGGCATGCCAGTCAAACCCAGGCCTACCCTTTCGCAGATGTCAAGCAAGCCAGACCATCACAACAGACGCTTCAGACCTAGGATGGGGGGCCCACATGCTGGACAAATGCGTGCAAGGATTGTGGACACAGGATCAACTTCAACTGCACATCAACCTAAAAGAAATGCTGGCAGTAAAACTGGCAATCCAAAAGTTCAAACCATTTCTCAAAGAGGGCCAGTTGATGATAAGGACAGACAACACCACAGTCATGTGGTACATCAACAAACAGGGAGGCACTCATTCATACCCCTATGCAGAATGACCTTGGAGCTGTGGACCCTGGCACTCAGCTACAACATCCAGTTACAGGCAATATTTGTACCAGGGAAAGACAATAACCTAGCAGACATATTAAGCAGAACCACTGGATGCCCACGAATGGAAGCTTCACCCGGACATCTTCAAGACCATCTCAAAGAAATGGGGAATGCCACAGATAGACCTATTCGCATCACCTCTCAATCACCAGCTCAAAAATTCTGCACAAGGACATTCCACCCATTAGCATGGAAAGTGGATTCGCTCTCTTCAACTGGAAAGGCCTAACAGCATATGCATTCCGCCTCTTCCTTTGATACACAAGGTACTACTGAAAATCAAGGAAGAACGTCCAAGGATTATCCTGATAGCTCCAAACTGGCCAAGACAACACTGGTACCCACTACTGAGGAACATGTCTCGAACAATATGTGGACAATTCCCTGATGCCTTTGATGTTAACGCAGAACAACTACAGCATCATACATCCAAACCTAAAACCTTGCAACTGACTGCATGGAACATCACATAACAGCAGCTATTCCAGAACTTTCCCAAAGAGTTAGACATTATTCTTGAAGCACGCAGACCTTCAACAAGAAGGAACTATGCTGGAAAATGGAAAAGGTTTGTCATCTGGAGTACGGAAAGAGGAAAAGATGTGTCAAACATAGATATGCCTAACATTCTGGAGTATCTGGCGAACTTCTTCATTCAGGCCTGTCCTACTCCTCCATCAAGATACATGCATCAGCTATTTCAGCAGAATACAGCTTTGATACACCTGTTTTTCGCACCCTTTGCTCAGGCAATTCCTCAGAGGAATCAAGAATGTAAAACCTCCAAGGAAACCACCATTACCAGCTTGGGATTTAAACTTTGTGCTAGAAAAGTTGACACTAGCACCCTTTGAACCAGCAGCAACAGCAGACCTACAACACCTGTCATGGAAAACTGCTTTCCTACTGGCAATTACTTCAGCAAGGAGGGTTTCAGAACTACAGGCCTTAATGGCAGTGCAACCCTTCCTAATCTTCCACCAAGATAGAGTGTCCATGAGGACTAATCCTACATTTATGCCTAAGGTGGTATCCAGAGTGTCTTTAAACCAGGCAATCCACCTACCTACCTTCTTTCCCAACCCACAAAACAGAGGGAAAGAATACTGCATACCTTGGATGTACATAGACAGCTACGCTACTACTTGGACAGAACAAAAATAGCAGAAAGACTGACCAACTTTTTGTAGCCTATGCAACAGGAAGGGAAGGAAAAGCTATTTCCAAACAGACAATCTCCAAATGGATAGGAAATTGCATACGATTCTGTTACTCCTTCCATGGAAAACCAATTCCACAGAACATAAGACCTCATTCTACAAGGGCAACAGCCACTACCACAGCCTTCTTACGAGGAGTGGCAACCAAAGACATTATTGAGGCGGCTACTTGGACCTCCGTGCATACATTTGCCAAGCATTATAATTTGCCTCTATATTCCAGATCCCGAGCAGGGTTTGCCACTGCTGTACTGCAAGGGATCCTAAACACACCATAATCTACTTTTATCCTCCTCCCCTAGTTGGCTATGGTATTCTACCCACTTGTTATGACTGCAGATGCATCCATGAAGGACATAGTACAGTTTTGTACCTACCATAAATGTAGATGTCCGAACTGGATAGCATCTGCAGTCAGGATTACCCTCCCTCCATCCCCTCTGTGGTACTCCTAGGGTGTTTACCCTTCTAATAGCTAGCTGTTGGGGGGGGAAGTCTTTTATGGTGTATTTGTTTGTGTATATGTACATACATGCTTATTGTTGTGTTTACCTCTATCTATTTGGAAACATTGGCATCTATCCAAATTTTAGCCTGCAAGAGGGCTACTAGCATCTGGGGCAAGAAACACTGAGGAAAATGGCGTCGGCTGATGCCTTTATACCCGAAGACCAACAGAGATGACGTCGGGTGGAGTGCGACATCAGTCGAAGCCGGACCCAGACTTTGGAATCCGGCCGACTGAAGGGCTGCCTGACGACAGGACAACCCACTTGTTATGACTGCAGATGCTATCCAGTTCGGACATCTACATTTATGGTAGGTACAAAACTGTACTTTTTCAGTCCCAGGGGACTCTCAGAACTAAGCAGTGGGGGGGGGGGGGGCTCCACTTCCAAGTCTGGAAATAAGACACCCCCCTATGGTAAACAGTCTCAATGACTTCCTTTTAAAATTCCCTAGCACTTATCTTTTGACCGCCCCTTTATGGGGAAAGATTGCTCTTCATGCAAAGAACTGGGAACTCATAACCCAGGACAAATGGGTTTTAAATATAGTGTCCGAGGGATACAGATTTTGTTTCCAACCATTGCCAACACCAAATAGGTGGCCAGATCTGCCCCCATATCAGTGGGCAGAGGCTCAAAAACAAGTACTTTCCCTCTTAAGCATGGGGGCTATTAAACTGGTTCCAGAAGAGGAAAAGGGACAAGGTTTCTACTCCAGACTTTTTCTGGTATCCAGAAAAGACAAATCATGGTGTCCAATCCCGGACCTGTCTAATCTAAACACCTTTCTGGCGATTCCAAAATTCAAGATGCTGATTCTTCACCAATTACTTCCTATGCTAGGCAAAGACGCCTGGTTGGCAACACTAGATTTAAAAGAAGCATACCTGCACATCCCAATCAGGGAATCTTGCAGAAGATACTTACGCTTCAAAGCAGGCTGCACGCATTCAGTTCTCTGCACTGCCCTTTGGCTTGTCTACTGCGCCCAGGGTATTCACAAAGTGCCTGGCTCCAGTTATTGCATTTTGCAGGCAAAGAAGTATTCAGATATACCCATACCTGGACGATTGTCTACTTCAGACAGAAAGCCAGGGCATACTTTTGAGTCATCTGGCATTTGTAAAAAGGGTTTTAACTTGTCTGGGGTACACCATAAATGAAAAGAAATCACAACTGGTACCCTGTCAAGAAATTACATTTCTGGGAGCAAGCTTGAATACAACTTCCCAGATTGCTTACCTCACGCCAGACAAGCAAATTTGTTTGGTAACCTATTTCAAACAAGTGGCCACAAAAACCCTGCTATATCTGCAAGACAAATACTGCAAGCCTTGGGGTTCATGGCCTCCTGCATTCTAATTCCATATGTAAGACTGCATATAAGGAAACTACAGTGGTATCTAAAAAGCCTATGGAGTCAGCATTCTCACAGCCTAGAAACAATGATTCCTATCATACCTTGCATACGCCTAGAGTTCCTCTGGGGGGCAGAGGCCTGCCACCAAAACAAGTGACTACCATTCTCACTACCACCTGCCGCCCAAACCCTAACAGATGCATCAGACTATGCATGGGGGGGCTCACCTGGCAGGGAAGTGCATTCATGACAAATGTAGCCCAAGTCAAATGCATCTGCATATCAATCAAAAAGAAATGTTAGCTGTACAGAATGCTCTGACCGCCTTCAAGGACTACATTCTTCCAGGACAAGTAATGGTAGACGGACAACACCACGGTTATGTGGTACATAAACAGGGGGTACACATTCCTACTCCCTCTGCAGACTAGCCATGGCATTGTGGAGCAGAGCCTTGAGCTACCAAGTGCACCTACAAGCTTAGTTCCTGCCAGGAAAATTAAATATACTGGCAGATGGACCAAGCAGAAACCTCATGGACCCACGCTAGTGGAATATGGAACCAAGGATTTTCAACATGTTGACAAGCGAATGGGGGAGCCCAGACACAGATCTATTTGCCTCCCACCAGAACTACCAGTTGGACAAGTTTTGCACAAGGACTCCCCACAAACAAGCCTGGAAAGTGGCTGCTCTGTCCTTCAGCTGGAAAAACCAATCTCTGTGCCTTCCCCCCCCGCTGCCTCTGCTGTCCAGAGTTCTACTATAAGTTAAACAGGACAAACCAAGGGTGATCTTGATTGCTCCAGACTGGCCGCACCAACACTGGTACCCCCTCCTACGCAGTGTGTTGCAGTTATCTCCATGGCACCTGCCTCAGACCCCTTCCTTGCTGTCTCAGCAGGAGAAATAAATTCTGCACCCTCAGCTTCCAGCATTGAACCTTGCAGCCTGGCTAAGCACTTAAATTCACCCTTATCCTTCAGCAAACCTGTGATTGATGTAATCTTAGAGGCAAGTAGACCTAGTACTAGAAAGTCTTGTGCTGAAAAATGGAAAATATTCTGTGCCTGGAACCAGTCTCAAGGGAAGAGCACAGCAGCACCAAATTTACCTCAGATTTTGCAATACTTAACTGAGATGCTTCACAAGGGCCTGTCTTTTTCCTCCATTAAAATTCACGCCTTTGCCATTTCGGCTCATTATATCACAGAACCTCCCCTCTTCTCTCATCCTCTGTTCAAGCAGTACCTCAGAGGGTACCTTGAGACCACCCAGGAGAGCTCCGACCCCTGCCTGGTACCTTAACTTTGTATTGGAGAAACTCACGCTACCTCCTTTTGAGCTAGCTGTTACTGCAGACTTAATTTCTTTCTTGGAAAACAGCTTTCCTTTTAGCAGTCACTTCAGCTAGAAGAACATCTGAGTTACAGGCCCTTATGGCAGTGGAGCCTTTCATAATCTTTCATGCGGACAGGATGTCACTCAGGACAAATCCATCCTTCATGCCCAAAATGGTATCCAGTGTGGCTCTTAATCAGTCCATTCATTTGCCAGCCTTCTTTCTCAATCCACAGAACAAAGGGGAACGGATTTTGCATTCCTTGGATGTTCCCTGACAACTTAGATTCTCCTTGGACAGGACTAAACATAGAAGAAAATCTGAACTGCTGGTAGCATTTGCTCCAGGGCTGCATCTACTTCTGCAGCTTTCCTCAGAGGTGTTCCTACAAGGGACATCCTAGAAGCTGCTACCTGGAGTTCTGTACTTATTTTCACCAAGCATTATCATTTGCCAATTTCCTCTAAATTTGGAGCTGGCTTTGCAACTGCTGTCTTGCAGGGCCTTATAGATGGCCCTAATGCTATATAAACTCCTCCCAACCATAGCTTTGGGAATCTACCCAAATGTAATATCTGCAACAGTGAAACACTAAGAACATAGTACAGTTGTGTACACTTAGCATAAATGTAGATGTTAGAGTGTATTCACTGTTGCATTCCTGGATGTTGTTCGTGTTTCACTGTTGCAGTCATTTCATTTGGTTAACCTGCTGGGAGGTTGCCCTCAATCGGCCTGAATAACAAAGTCTTGGGTCAGTTGCTGTCTCTTCTTCCATGAGGTCAGGTAGTCAGGGGTATAAAACATGCAACAGACGCCATTTTAATCAGTCTTTCTTGCCGCCCGAAGCAGTTTGCAAGTGCCAGTCGGCCATCTCCTGAAATTTTTGTTTTAGAGTTTCAGAACTGAATTCTTCAACCTAAAGCTAAGTACCCCGTTGGGTAAACTTTTTTTCTTGCTCCTTACCGATGTCAGTAAAAGTTAATAATTATATTACTTGGGGGAAGCAAATACCTCTTAAGGATTTTCATCTGTATTGTATTCCTTGCCTAGGCCCTTACCATAACTTGCTTTGCTGTTGGTTTTGTACTTAATTTAGCCAATGCACTAAGCGTCTGTATTTTTGCTTCAAAATATTTTTGTTCAAGATTTAACTATCCAGAAATGTCTGTTAGCAATCCGACTACCGGAATTCACAAAAAATGCAAAGAAAAAGACAGTCAAGGTCAGAAACCAATGACGAAGCTTCTCCTAAGCCAGTCGCCGGTACTCAGTGAGGAGCTTTCGCGCCCTTGATGCCCACTACTTCTGATTCGCAGGCCTCTACCGAGACCCATTCGGAGTCCGGTATGCCACGAGACATTTCAAGTACTGAACCAGTGGATGTTTCTCCCTTAGATGGGTCCGGAGCCTCTGAGTAGGCACCGGCTTCTGAGGGTGTTTTCAGGCCTAAAGATTTGTATATTAAACCGACGCCATCATCAAAAACAAGGCCAAAACCAACTTCTGTGTCTAAAAAACCGACGCATGGGCCACGTGTTCAAGCCCCTATGCCTAATAAGCAAATGATCACAATGAAGGAAACCAAACTGCAACTGATATGTAAAGCACCTTCCACACACCAAAATCCGAAAATAGCAAGCAATTGCAGAAGGTGACACCACTGGAAACTAATACCTCTGTTAAAAAACAAAAAGTCTTCTTTTCTTTTTCGGAAATCTTCTTTAATCAAGGGTTAGCGCTTTCACGTAGTTGACACTACGCTTCTTCAGACATAATACAAAATAAACAGCACCACTCTTAAATACTAATTTTGGCGCCAAAAACAGAATAATTTAACTATTACTCAATTAAAAACATTAATCATGTCTTAAAGGTATCTAGTATCAAACACCATACATTAAAAGTAAATACATCTTTGTCAAACATCTAAAACATATAAATTGCATATATTAAAGTGACTCTGTATTTTAACTAAAATTGTCTAAATACATGCTTAAAACTGTTGCTAAAACTCATTTAAAATAGAGCACAGTAAAAAGCAATAAACGCTCTGTGTTCAACACATTTTTCTTTTTCTTTGTCATGTGCAATAGCGCTAAAATTGACAGCTCAAACACTGACAGCTCTAATGTACAGCTTAACACAATCACAGAGCACTATAATATTTCTGAGTCAGAGATCTCCCACCTACGATCTCCCTAGTCCAAATAACAACAGTCAGTTTGTTCAATAAAAACATATACTTTTGCGTTAGATGAATCTGATAGACATAGTTAACGCACTAAACAATCAGAACAACATATATGAACAGATGGCTGCATTTATTAAAAGCTTTCGCTAATCCTAAAAAAATTTATTTATATAAACAAACCTCGATTTTGGAAGTGTCCAAGTTAAAATTTTTTATATAACAAGTTGATGAACCATAAACAAAGCATTTGTTCTAATCTCGTCACTATTCAGCGTCATGTTTAGCAACTTCCTTGATACAAAAAATGATGCAAAAAGCCAATTTCATACTTCCACTGATTAAAAGAGAAATTTCTAAAACGCTCAACCAGGAACCATGTAGCATAAACTATTATACATTAACCATTTATATTTACAAAATCATACAAGTTATACAAAGCCTCACTGGATATATTGTCCAAAACTGTAGGCTAGGTTATGTATGTTGTAGTTCGCTGTTGTCCATGGCTATAATTTAGGATGTTATGACTAAATGTGTAATACAATCATTAACCAAGCACATGAAGAAAACTAAGGCTTTTTATATATATATGGAATTAATCAAATGAAACGAAATGAGTTATGTGACTATGCTTATGTGTGTATATGAACATGAATATATATATATATATATATATATATATATATATATATATATATATATATATATATATATATATATATATACATACCCTAGGGGATGCATACAGAATGTTATGCCCCCATTGTGTATGAATTGATGTGCACTTGGATCTATGACATTGTTACTCAAAATTGATGCGTTTGTCTGAGGATATAGAAACCACAATAAATCAAATTCTCCAGTTGACATACATAAAAGCAAATCAATGTGATCCAATAATGTAAATAAGTATATGGTCAAATTTGCATATGTATGTGTATGTTAAAAACTGAACCAAACCTATTAAAGATAGGACAGTGAAAAGAATTTTTTATATATGTATAACAGAATCTGATATAAATATTATAATTTTCTGTTCATAAGAACTGGTTTAATGGACACTTATTGATTCAAACCCGGATTGTCATGTGCCCTCAGCTTCAGGATCCATCTTAACTCTATATTAGCCAGATGGTTCAAACCATCTCCACCTCTGGGATTAGATCTAATAAGTTGCAAAGTCTTAAAGCTGAAACTATGATTATTATAAAGTAAGATGTGTTTGGCTAAGGCATTCAATTCAGTGCCTTTTTTGATATCGTAGAGATGATTATACATCCTATCTCTTAATCTGCATTTAGACCTACGTAAAACGCTGAGCAATCATTACATGTTGCTAAATATACCAAATTGGTGCTATTGCAATGGAACCAAAGGTAGGTTTAAACACATATAAGCCATTAGGATGAATGAAATCCTGTGCTTGAGAGATACAGGGACACATATGACAGTGTCCACATGGATAAGTTCCCAATCTAGTGCTGCTACTGTTATAACTCACAAAGTTTCTTTCAATACATAAGATCTGTTTCAAATTGTCACAGTTCTTATAGACAAAAACTGGGTGATCTCCCGTCAACATACGAGTATCCTTATCCATAGTCAATAAATTCCAATTCTTTTTAATGTGTTTTAAAGCTTGCACATCACTAGTGTAGTTCAGAGTGCATGTTACTTTGGTATTGAAATTAGATGTATTATACACGCAGTTATGTACTCACCATAACGTTCCATCTGAGTAGGTGACTTCATTTGGATGCAACCTGTGGGTATCTGATCCGACCTCGGATCCGAGCCGGCATTTAAAAAGCTTAGGATCCGAGCTCCTAGCTCCTCCCTCTACCCATAATCCCCTGCCAAGCCCTAACTGACCTCAGATTGAGTTTGCCTAGTGAATACTAGTATAAAAGTATCTGAACACAGGAATAAACTCTTACTCTATATAGGTCAGGGGGATGGAGGGAGGGGGTGGTTGCGTCCAAATGAAGTCACCTATTCAGATGGAACGTTATGGTGAGTACATAACTTCTAAATCTGAAGTAGGCAGACTTCATTTGTCTGCAACCTGTGGGACAGAGTCCCCAGCTACCTAAATCTTGGGCGGCCGTCATGGAAGGATGTTCCGGAGCACCGCTGAGCCAAAGGATGCTCTTCCCCTGGAAACATCCACCTTATAATGAGAAATGAAGGTATGAGACGAGGCCCAAGTGGCTGCTGCACACATATCATCCAATGGCACTCGGGACTTAAAAGCGGCTGAAGTGGAAATTGCCCTAGTAGAGTGAGCTGTAACCCTCTGAGGAGCAGGCCTACCTGAAGTGTCATAAGCCTGCAAAATACAATTAGCAATCCATCTCGACAGTGTGACTTTGGAGACTGCTTTACCCATAGCATTTATTTAATTTAACAAAGGAGATGAACAGTTGATCTGATTGTCTATGACCAGCCGTTCTGTGAATGTAGAAGCGCAATTGTCTTTGAACATCTAAAGAATGCAGCTTATATTCTCCTTTGTTTTTATAGTTGGGGAAAAAAACAGGTAAATTGATTGGTTAATATTAGATTCCGAAGAAACTTTTGGAAGAAAAGATGGATTGGTCCTGAGGCACACCCTATCGGGGAAAAAAGGAGAGGTAAGGCGGTTTGACGCATAGAGCCTGGAGTTCCGACACTCATCTGGCTGATGTGATGGCTACCAAGAAGGCAGTCTTCCAGGAAAGGTACTTTAGATCTACAGAAGCTGCAGGCTCAAAGGGGGGAGCAGTAAGGGCCTGTAGGACTAAGGATAAGGTCCCAAGGTGGCACAGCTTCTTTGACCGGGGGCCTCAACAGAAAAACTCCTTTAAGAAAGGTCTTGCAAAGTTATGCAGTCATGAGGGGAGCTGACTCATGACCCACATGATAATGGGAAATCGCTGCCATTTGTACCTTTACCGTGGATGAACTGGCCCCCTGATGAAAGAGGTCTGTTAAGAAGTCCAGTACCGCAGACATAGGTGCCGAAAAAGGATCAACATTGTTCTGAATCGCCCAAATAGAAAACTTTTTCCATTTGCTCCGGTAAACCTTCCTAGTTGAAGGTTTGAGCCGCCACTAAAATGGTGACGAGATACCGTGAGTCCTAATCAAGGATGGAACTGGAGCAGCCAGGCTGCCAATCTCAAGGTGTGTAGATTCGGAATCGGGAGTCCTTGAGGATGGGAAATGAGATCCGGGATCGGATCCAGAATCCAGGGTGGATTCACTTTGTGAGACCATACATAAGGGAACCAAGGCTGACGAGGCTAGAACGGGGCAATGAGAATCATTCTGCTCCCCAAACTGTTGGCTTTCTGCAAGAGCCTCTGCATTAGAGGTAGTGGAGGATAGGCATAAAGGAGACCGGGAGGCCAAGCATGCACCAGTGCGTCTCTCTGGGATTCCCCAGGTGGGGGAAGCGGAGTGAAGAAACTGTCGCATTTGGCGTTTGAGTGAGAAGCAAAAAGATCGCAACAGGGTTGCCCCCAGACGGCAAAAATCTTCTTCGCTACCAGAGGATTGAGAGACCATTCGTGAGGGGAAAGAATGGTGCGACTGAGCTTGTCCGCAAGGATGTTGGACCTTCCTGGAATGTGCGTTGCTACAAGAAAGCGTTCGGTGGAAATTGCCCATTCCCAGACTCTCATGGCCTCTCGACAAAGGGGATAGGACCTGGTTCCCCCCTGCTTGTTGATGTACCAGACTACCGACATGTCTGTCTGGTTCGCAATAGTCCCTGTAGGAAGAAGGCTGTGAAGTGCTTGCAATGCTAGGAGCACCGCCCTCATCTCCAGGACATTTATATGCAACGAGGTCTCTGAACTGTTCCACGTGCCTTGGACAATCTTGCCCGCAGAATACCCCCCGAGGCGAGAAGCGTTCGTAGTCACCATGGCTACGGGGAATGTTGCACAAAAGGGTCTCCCTGCTAGAAGCTCCGGTGACTGGAGCCACCAAAACAGGGAGTTCCTGCATGCCTTGCTGACCGCTATCAGGCTGTTGAGAGAAGAGTACAGTGGAGACCACTGGACCTGTAGGGTCCATTGAAGAACCCGCATGTGTAAGCGAGCATGGAGAAGAAGTGGAATAGCTGCTGCCATTGAACCCAGGGCCCTCAGGACCTAAGCCGCCGTCGGAATCGGTTGCAGGACTGCTGTGATATGACACCTCAGGCTGGACAGACTATCTGGAGTGAGGAAGGCCCGCATTGATCTTGTGTCCAACCTTCCTCCTATGAAATCTATAAGTTGTGTGGGGTGCAGTAAAGATTTTTCCAAGTTTATGGTAATGCCCAGCCTTGGGGCTATAAGGAGGAAATAGTCCCTGGCTGAGCACAGTAGATGCCTTGATGAAGCCGTGAGGAGCTAGTCGTCCAGGTACAGAAAGACCTGTAATCCCTGGAGTCTCAGGTGGGCCGCTACCACTGCTAGTACCTTGGTGAACACCCTGGGGGCAGAGGTGAGACCAAAGGGAAGGACCCTGAACTGGTAGTGGCTGGCTCCCAGCTGGAAGCGAAGGAACCTCCTGGACAGTCTGTCCATTCGAATGTGGTAGTACGCGTCCTTGAGGTCGATAGAGCACATCCAATCGTTCTCCCGCAAAAGGGGGTGTATAGATTGTAGAGTGACCATCCGAAACTTTTGCTTGGTTACAGACAGGTTTAGCAGGGAAAGGTCTAAGATCGGTCTTGAAGTCCCCCGTTTTCTTTGGCACCAAGAAGAACCTGGAGTAAAACCCTGATCCGGTCTGATCTCTGGGGACGCGCTGGATGGCTCTTTTTTTCTAACAGCTGCTCGATTTCGACAGCTGCTGCCTCCCTTTGGTCGGGTGGTACATCGGGGAGGCTGCGGGATCTGGGGATTTTGCTCAGGGGAATGGCATAACCTCTGGATATCACACGAAGCACCCAACGGTCTGATGTGATGGACTCCCAAGAAGTCAGGTGCCTCGAAAAACGCCCCCCCGACTGCCTCCAGAGATGGACAGCCGGGCAACCCTTCAGGGCTGTTGCGTGGGTCTGTCAGAGAAAGGTTCTCTGGACCCAAAGTTCCTAGGAGCCCCTCTGCCTCTAGGACGGCGACCTCCCTGTCCTCCTCTGCCACGGAAGGACTGGTTATCCGGAGCAGGTTGGGACTGCTGCAACTTCCGGAACCACATCTTCTGTCCCTTTTGGTTCTTCGAGAGGGACCTCTGGGGAGCTGAGAAGCGGACTCCGGCAGACAGCGTCTTCCCGTCCTTCTCGCTCTGGACTAATGTTTCGCGAATGGCTTTGCCAAACAGGGCAGAACCATCAAAGGGGGCATTTGCGAAGGTCGCTGTGAAGGGCTCTGCAAAGTCACAGTGGCGGAGCCAGTCCTGACGCCTCATGACGAGGCCCGCTCCACTAGCTCTAGCGGCTCCCTCAGTTGCATGAGAAAGTAGCCGCATAGAAGTATTAGAAACTGATCTGAGTGTGGCCATTCGGGTGGAGTACACGTGCTTGTCCTCCGCCGACATGGACTCTGGGGGAGATGCAGCGTACTCTTTAATCAGGTCCCGCTGCATCCTGATGACATGTGCCATGTAGTTCAGCGCTCTCAAAGAGAAGGTTGCTGAACTAAATTCCCAATGCGATCCATCGAGCGGGACTCTTTGCTCGGAGGATGCATAGAGGGGCTTTCCTGGGCTAATTCCCTCTTTGTGGCTGCGGCCATCATCATAGCATCTACCGGGGGGGCCTTGCTCCAATGAGTGCGGTCCGCCGGTGGACTCAGGATTCGATCCGGACGCTTGGGGACAGGCTCAACTGTGTCCGGTTCCTTCCATGCTCTGGTGGAAATAAGGTCCACCAGAGGATCGGCAGGAGGGGACACCCAAGAGGTAGATGGGCCCGCCTCGAATGCCTCCAAGAACACAGACTCGTCGGAGGCCTTGGGGCAGACCACCCCCCCCTAATTCTAAGCATCTCCATAATGTCTCCAAAGGAGACGTCCTCCGGGGGTGATCTTGGGGAGCCCTCCCCTTCATCCAAGTCTGTGTCTTCGGTAATGGACTCAGGGGAGTCCACGTGTCTCCTTTTACACTTACGCTTCCGAGGCACTTCCTCTGGGGGGTGTCCGAGGAGTCCTCTTCAGCAGCCAGATGTTCCAAAGGAACTACTTGGGACATCGAGGCGGGCTGTCCCTGGGACCGGCTGATGGGAGCCTGGCCCAGCTGCAAGGGAGTGCGGGGTGGAGCCACGGCAGGGACCGGGGGTCCGGTAGTCCTCAACTGTGCCCTTTCCACTACGTCGAAAGCAGAGGGAGAGCCGGCCTCTCTAAGTCCCGAGAGCCGACCCCCACTTGGATCCGACGCACGGATCGGAGCCGGTGCCGAGACCGTCGGAACCGAGAGACCGATGTGCTCCGACCTAGACGGAGTCGAAGACACACCAGCTCCCTCGGATCCGAGGCTAGGCCCTCGGCTCCGAGAGGTCGGGTCCGAAGTACCCGAAGCACTCAAGGGATGGATTGGATCCGAGGTGCGCCGACCAATCGGATCCGAACCACCCCCGGATCCAACTCTGCCCGGCTCCGACAGCTCCGAACCCAGGAGACGGGTCGGAGAAGGAGCCAAGGGGGCGAAAAATGGGGTTGAAGCCCCTCCCGGTTGGGGGGGGGGGGCTAAGAGCACTCCCATTTGCATCTGGGCCTGGATGAAACGCCTCATCATCCGGTCCATGTCCGCTTCTGACATTGAGAAAGTGGATCTAGATGAGGCCACCGAAGCGGACCTAGAGAGCCGCCTTGGAGACCTCACCGAAGGGCTAGCCTCCTCCTCCTTGGGTCCAGAAGAGAACCGAGGGGAATGGAGCTGAGGAGGAGGATATCTAGAAGACACAGGAGAGGCCCGCTTAGACGGAGGGGCCGAGCTTGAGGTCTCGGCCCGCCTTTTGAGGTGCCTCTCCTTCTGTCTCTCCTTCTGTCTCTCCTTCTCTCTAATGGTCTCCCTATCCTCCGGCTTCTTGGTGGGAGGTTGAGTCCCTGCCGGGGAAAGGGAGACCGAAGCACCCGTGGAAGGTTGCTGGCTAACAGGGGCAGAGGCCGAAGCAGTATCTGGAGGGAGAAGTCCCGCCAGTTCTAACTTTGACCTCCGCTCCCTTAAAGCTCGGGGGTTGAACCCTCCGCATATGGTACAACCAGATGACAGGTGTTCAACCCCAAGATGACAGACCGAGTGTGGCCATCAGCTGGGGACAGCTTGTGGCCACACTCGGTACATTTCGAGAAAACTGCCTTAGGGTCTTCTGCCATTACACCCTAGGCCTAACACAAACAAATAAAACTAAAACTCACACAAACTACGCAAAACCCGAGAAAAAGTTTTAAGGTAGAGAGGAAAGCCTAAAACACACACACACAACTAAGAGAGTAAAAACTTTAAAGATTTTTTTTTTTTTTTTTTTGGTCGAAACTTATCTGAACAGTAATTCTGCCAGGAGCTCGAGGAATCCGTTGCTACTTGAAACGCGGCAAACGAAATCTGAGGTCAGTTAGGGCTTGGCAGGGGATTATGGGTAGAGGGAGGAGCTAGGAGCTCGGATCCTAAGCTTTTGAAATGCCGGCTCGGATCCGAGGTCAGATCCGATACCCACAGGTTGCAGACAAATGAAGTCTGCCTACTTCAGATGACTTGTTATGGATCTATTGGTTATTACTCTATCCAGCTCTTTTTTGTCTATTTGAAGCTTACAACATTTAACCATTTGGCTGTTATAACCTCTTTGAAAAAAAAGGGGAAGTCATATGATCAGATTCAGTTAACAACACATCATGATCTTTACATATTTTGGTTAGACGGGTAAATTGTCCCCTGACTATTCCTGTAAACACATGCCCTCGGATGCATACTATCATAACTTAGTAATGCATTCTTCCATGTCGGTTTCCTATAGAGCGGGGAGGTAACTCTTCCCTGCTTAGACAGTGTAAGGGATAAGTCTAGGAAATGTAGTTTCATGTGACATTTCTGTAGTAAAGCGTAGAAAGGAAGTAGTGGATTCTAGATATGTAAGAAAGATATCAAATTCTACTTTGGTACCATCCCAAATTATAAGCACATCATCTACAAATCTCCTAAATAATCTTTTTTATACATATGATGACTAAATAAAAAACTTTCCTCCCAGTGGTGGACTACAAGGTTAGCACAAGTATTAGCACAGGGGGTGCCCATGGCAACCCCCCATTTTTGCAAATAATACTTATCTCTAAATATGAACACATTATTGTTTAGAACCAAACTCAACAATTGACTTACTAATATCTGTCTATTGTTACTGAAATTATTTGATTTTACCATGACCTCTCTTATGGCTTGTAAGCCATATTCATTAGGCATGGATGTAAATAAATTCTTTACATCCATTGTGATTAATAATGGGTCAGAAGCATCATTATTTAAATCTAATTCTTCCAGATCCACTATAAGTTCATAAGAATCTCTAAGAATAGTGGAGATATTGTTGACAATCGGTCTAAGTAAATGTTAAATGAAGGAAGAGATAGTGGAAGTGGCCCATCTATCACCCGAGACTATTGGTCTCATATGTAATGGGAGGATGTTTTTATGTATCTTGGGTAAACCCTTTATTATTGGTATGGTTGGAAACTCAATAAAAAAAAATCATAAATTTCTTTGCTTATTTGGCCACACATCAACAGGTCATAAAGGTCATCATGTAATGTTATTTACCTTATCCCGGATAACTATCTGATATGTGTTCTCATCTGCTAAAAGTGAACACATATTTTCATCATAATCTGTTGCATTCATAACTACTATACCTCCTCCTTTATCCGCAGGTTTTATCATAATATTCTCATTATTTTTGATTCTATTCAAAGAGTCTCGTTCTTTTTGGGTTAAGTTAAAGTATTTATTTCGCTTAATCTTATTAGAAAAGAGTTCATAAAAGTCTCTTTCACATAGTTTCATAAAGCTTTCCACATGAGATGGTAAAGGAGGTGAAAAGCTACTTTTACTCTTAAATGGGAGGGTATTTCTAGTACTCTGTAGTTCACTTTTATCCTTAAAAAGAATCTTTAATGTCAGATGTTAAGTTGTCAATCTCGCCTTCATTCTTGCTTGATGGGTTCGGAGCCGATCCTCTGCTCCGACTCGGCACTTGCTAAGCTCGAGAGTCACTTTTACCAGCTCGAGGCAGCCCCATATCCCATGATGCAAGGCGGTAAGTACCCAGATCTCGTTTGCCGCTTCGCTGATGAGGTCCTCCTTTTACCAGCTCCTGATAAGTGATTTGCTACTTTGCTATTTTAGCCCCTTTTAACAAAAAACCCTTAATTGTTAGTTTTATTTTAGTTTTAAACCTTTTCTGACAGAAAATTCTCTCTCTCTTCTTATTTTTTTAGTCAGACTTTCACCCATCCCATCCCCCCCCCTGTTAGGGTGTGTTTGTGTGTTTTCTAGTTATACCTTTTGGTATATTTAATTTAATTTCTTTGACTGGTGTGTGTGTCTGTGTTTACACCATGTCTAAAGAAAGGGTCTCAGGCTTTAAGAAGTGTGACTCGTGCTGTCAGAAAATGTCTCTGACAGACGGTCACACTTCTTGCCTGTATTGCCTGGGGCCTCTTCACCTGCAGGACTCCTGTGCTATTTGTCATTCTTTCAGCCAGAGAGTCCTGCAGGAAAGAAGAAATAAGTTGATTTTGAGGGGCCTTCTTAAGCCGGAGGGCTCTCCGGCTAAGTTGGCTCCATCCAAGACTTCTAAGACTTCCAAGGCCCAGGCTTCTGTGTCCAAGCCTGCGGTCTCGGCTCCGACTCGTTCTGAGTCGAGATCGGCTCCGGCTGGAGCCGATTCTGGCTTAACTAAGCCTTCGGCACCGATGGCTATCTGTGCCGATTCTGGTTCGACCACTTCGGTGTCGGCTCCGATCGGTTCCGACCACCATGTGGCTCAGGCATCGGTGTCGGCTCCGATCGGCTCCGACACCGTTACTTTTGTAGCTGTATCGGCTCCGGCTGGAGCCGATGCATCGAAGCTACCTGTCTGCTCCGATAAGTTGTCGGCTCCGACAGGTTCAATAGTTTCATCGGTTCCGATGGCTCCTTCGAGGAAGAGGTCTAGGTCTCCTTCCTTGGAGCCGATACTTTCGGCTCCGGCTTCACCTCTCCTCTCGGAACGGAGCCATCGGAGCCGATCTTCAAGGTCATCCAGGCTTTCTGACCATGATTTAGAGAGAGTGGTCAGTAGGTTACTTAAGTCACAGGCACTGGCCCAAATGTTACATAGCCCGTCTCAACAGACGGCTATTGGTCCACATCCCATTGCAGTTCCTCCTTCAACTCTACCCCAGAGCTTGGAGTTGGAGTCTTCGGGAATGGTTACTGCTACGGCTGAGGGACAGATACCCCCTTCTGTTCCTTCAGCCTCTACTCTTATCTCCTCTTCGAGACCTTTCTTAGAGGGATTCGTGGCGGGCTTCCATGGTCTCCTCCGAGGGGGTGAGTGGCATCGGACCCTTGTCCGAACCCGCTCTTCCCCTTGGAGCCTCGGCCTTGGTGAGCTCTGCTCCGACATCTGCCTCGGAGACTTCCCCTTCGGTGGTCCCTGGAGTTCCTAGCTCTTCGGAACGGGTTCTCTCGGACCTTCCTGGGAGGGGAGCATTCGAGGTGATGAAGAGTGTGCTGGCCACTGGTATCAGCCAGCAGTCTGTTCCCTTAGCTCCTCCCTCTATAGTGCCTGTTGACATCTCTGCCACTTCTCTTGCTACAGGACCCAGAGATCCTCCGCCTCAGGTTTCCCCATTGGGAATATCCCCCTCTTCCGAGGATTCTCCTGATGTTTCAGGAGATCCTCCTAGGAAGAGGACCTGTAAGAGGAAACATGTAGACTCCCCCGAGTCTATCACTTCAGATACTGACTTAGATGAGTCAGAGGGATCCCCAAGATCCCCCTCTGAGGATGTCAGACATCCTAGAACTCCTTAGACAGAGGGGAAACTGGCCCACCAATAATCCCTCTGAGGATGAGTCAGTATACCTAGAGGCGTTTGGATCTCGGCCCTCCACCTCCTGGGTGTCTCCGCCTTTCGACGGCCTTATGCAGGTTATTGCCCGAAAGGCGTGGGCTGCTCCTGACTCTGTAGAGCCAGTCCCTAGGAGGCCTTCAAAATTTATTACTGCCCCGTGTGATAAGCAATTCCTCACTAAGGGTGTTCCCGCTGATGCCATGGTGGTGGCTGCTGCCACCAAGAAGGAACTTGCAGATCCTTCCGTACCCGTCCATCCTCCTAATAAGGACTCTAGGACCATGGATAGGTACGGTAAGCGGATGTTTTCCTCAGCGACCTTTGCTATGCTCGCTGAATTACCTATGTCACTTCACCAGACTCCAAAGGGATATCCTTAAGGAGCTAGGTGATGTTGTACAGGATCCTACAGCTGCAGGGGCTCAGGAAAAGATTGCTTCAGCTAGGAACCCTTAATTCCATTGCAAACTCCTCCATGTGGCTAATATCATATGCTGCTGATGGAGCGAGTAGGGCCGCAGGTACAGGGGTGGCTCTCAGACGCCAAGCCTGGATGCGGCTATGTGACTTTGCAGATCCCTTTAAGGCGTCCTTCACAAATTCTCCCTTTGATGGGTCAGCTTTGTTTGGCCCTCAAGTGAAGGAAACTTTGACCAGGTGTGAGCAGGACGGCAAGACTCTTTCTGTCAGGAGTCCGTTTTCCACCCCTTCTAGACCTTACCCCAAAGGACAGAAAGGTGGCAAAATGTGGTTCCATAAATCCCAAGCAGTCACGCCGCATTCACGTGGTCAGTTTACCCCTAGAGGCAGAGGGGGCAACAACAACAGACGCCGCTCTAGAGGCAGAGGGGGTCCAAAAAACCAGGGAAATAGAGAGCCTCTCTCTGACAAGCCCTTTCAGCATCCCTGAGATGTTGCCCGGCTGTCCCTCCTTGGAGGCAGTCGGGGGAAGATTATCACTGTACCCAGAAGCCTGGCACTCCCTCACTCAAGACAGATGGGTACAGTCGATCATATCCAAGGGTTACATAATTCCTTTCGAGGAAAGTCCTTTCTACCCCTCAAATTCCCTTCCAGATGTACCACCCGGTCTAAGGGAAATTGCAGAGTTAGAAGTCTCAAAACTACTGCAAAAAAGAGCCATTCAGCCAGTTACAACAGACCATTCAGAGCCGGAATCTACTCAAGGTTCTTTTGGTCCCCAAAAGACGGGAGACTGGAGACCAATATTGGATCTCAGCAGACTCAACAAGTCTGTGAGGAAGACAAGATTGCGAATGGTCACTCTTCAGTCAATTCTGCCCTTCTTACAGAAGGACAACTGGATGTGCTCAATAGATCTTCAGGATGCGTACTATCACATCAAAATTCACAGACGCTCCAGGAGATTTCTCCGCTTTCGGCTGGGGTCAAGTCATTTCCAGTTCAGAGCCCTGCCCTTTGGTCTCACCACAGCCCCCAGAGTGTTCACCAAATGCATGGCAGTGGTCACGGCTCACCTGAGACGTCAAGGATTCCAGGTGTTTCCGTATCTCGACGACTGGCTCCTGTCAGCCACCACCAGGCATCAGCTTATTCAAGCCAGGGATTACACAATAAATCTTTGTTCTCATTTGGGCATCTCGATCAACTTCGAAAAGTCATCCTTATTGCCCTGCCAGTCTATTACTTTCATAGGCGCAAACTTAAACACTGTCCGGATGTCAGCTACCCTTACAGATCAAAGAGTTTCAGACATTCAAAGTCATGTCAGGATCATTCTAGCCAACAAGAAAGTACAGGCCAGAATGGTTCTAAAGGTATTAGGCCTCATGGCTGCGGCCATTACTCTTCTTCCCCTGGCTCGCTTCTACATGCGCCTTCTTCAGTGGATGCTGTTCACGCAGTGGTCGTACCAACAACTTCCAATGCGTCACCAGATTCTGGTGAGACAGACTTGCAAAGATCATCTTGCTTGGTGGATCATATCTCACCAGGTTCACCAAGGCAGACACTTTGTACCCCCATCCCCGGTAGCCACTGTCACCACGGATGCCTCCCTGATCGGGTGGGGGGGTCATTATCAGGGCAGGATGGTTCATGGGACGTGGCAGCCGTTCGAGTACCACCTGCACATAAATGTCCTGGAGATGAGCAGTGCTTTTAACGTTGCAAGCCCTCAACGACTTTCTTCCCGTAGGGACAATTGCAGTCCACACAGACAACATGTCTGTAGTTTGGTATATCAACAAACAGGGCGGAAACAAGTCCTACCCCTTGTGTCGAGAAGCGCTCAGACTATGGCAATGGGCAATCTCCTCTCATTGGTTTCTGGTAGCAACGCATATCCCTGGGAAAACCAACATTGTAGCGGACAGATTGAGCAGAGCTATTCTCATGCCTCACGAGTGGTCTCTCAAGCAATCGATAGCGGAAGAGATTTTTCTGGAATGGGGTCGTCCATGTTGCGATCTTTTTGCTACTCCCCAAAACAGCAAATGCCCAGACTTCTTCTCTCTCTTCCCTCTTCCAGGCCATCCCCCCAGAGACGCTCTGACCCAGGATTGGCCCCAGGGACTTCTTTATGCCTTCCCTCCATTTCCTCTGATCCCTCAAGTTATCCAGAAAGCAACCGTTTTGAGAGCCAAATTGATTCTCATTGCTCCTTACTGGTCAGCTGCACCGGTCTATCCCTTCTCTCAACCTCACAGCATGGTTGCTCCACTTCCTTCCTTAGCCAGGCTTCCTTTGATCTCTAACCCTGTTAGAGACATCATAGTAGCTTCTTTAAAATCCTCTACCAGGAGGATTTATGCAAGCAAATGGAAACGTTTCTCTTATTGGGCTAAGGCCAAGAATATTGATCCTTTCACTGCCCCTGTTCAGGCAGTCCTGGACTTCTTAGCAGAGATTTTTCATGCAGGCTCCTCTTCTTCCACAGTCAGAGTTCAATTGGCTGCTATCTCGAACTTTCATGTCGGGATTGCAGATGATAATATTATGTCCCATAGGCTCTGTAGGGCCTTCTTGAAAGGAATTTTCCTGCTAAAGCCTCCAATCAGGAATCCTCCTCCTCAATGGGATCTAAATTTAGTGCTGACATCCTTGATTCTTCCCCCCTTCGAGCCAGCTGTTTCTTGTTCCCTGAAATTTCTTTCTTGGAAAACTTTATTCCTAGTAGCTATTACATCGGCCAGGAGAGTGTCTGAACTTCATGCTCTATCGGTTCGACCCCCCTATTTGGTTTTTCGCAAAGACAGAGTATCATTGAGAACTAATCCGACCTTTTTGCCTAAGGTCGCCTCAAAGTCTAATTTGAATCAATCCATTGATCTCCCTGTATTTTTCCCAAACTATTCAGACAGAGCCGAACAAAAACTACATTATCTTGATGTCCACCGTCAACTCCGATATTATTTGGACAGAACAAAAAAATTTAGGAAATCTGATCAACTTTTTGTTTCCTATGCGGATAATAAGAAAGGCCTTCCTGTCTCTAAAGTGACCTTGTCTAGATGGCTTTCTTGGTCATCTCTGAAATTTATCTGCTCAGGGGAAAACAGCTGTGCTCAAAACCTAAAGCACATTCAACTAGGAGCTTAGCTACTTCTACAGCCTTTCAAGCTAGACTTCCTTTAGACACTATTTGTGCAGCGGCCACTTGGGCCACTCCTCATACTTTTGTTTCCCATTACAAATTGGACTTGGCCTCCAGGGACAGAGCCAGTTTTGGCTCTACAGTCCTCAAGAGTCTGTTCCATTGAGCCACCCAGGATAGAGGTGCTAGGACGCGGTCCCATCAAGCAAGAATGAAGGCGAGATTGACAACTTAACATTAAGAAGTTATGTACCTACCATAACGTTCCATGTTAGTTGTCTTCTCTGCCTTCTTTCTTGCGACCCTCCCTCCTTCCCCAGGCCTGGACAGACCTTCCTATAAGAAATTATTATGCTGAAGACCATTCAGACCTGGTCCTTCTTCCATCCTGTAAGTTTTCTTTCTTCCTTTGGAAGTGTTTTTATGCTTGGTGCTATTGCCCTTTGTCATCAAACGAGATCTGGGTTCTTACCGCCTTGCATCATGGGATATGGGGCTGCCTCGAGCTGGTAAAAGTGACTCTCGAGCTTAGCAAGTGCCGAGTCGGAGCCGAGGATCGGCTCCGAACCCATCAAGCAAGAAAGAAGGCGAGAGAAGACAACTAACATGGAACGTTATGGTAGGTACATAACTTCTTAATTTCGACAGAACAACCTTAGACCTATCAAGGTGTCACTCAAAGTGCTGGCCTGTGATGGAATGAAACCCAGGCCCCTGTTTAGGAGAGAAATATCTGGAACATCAAGGGCAATGTCTGAAAAATTGTATACCAAGTCATTCAATTCTTTGTTTTTCTCATGTTGCCATACTTTTCTCCTGATATTTTCCTCTTGCGAGGCCCCCTGCTGTTGGATCGACCTCTTGGCTTTGCTTGTTGTTTTACTGGGAAAGGTAAAAAATGTGCATTGTCCATAGAAGAGTCTTTTGGTCTTGCTCCTGAGGTGATCTCTGAAAAAGTTCTTCTATTTGCCAGTTGATTGGGTGGAGGAGTATCATTTAAAGCAGAGTTTGTGGGTATACTGGCGCTGGTTACATTTTGTTCAAACCGTGTAGAATGAACAGAAGAGGAGGGAACAAACAAATTCGTTGCTGGCAAATCATCTATAACTGTATTAGTATTAACAGAGGAAGTAGTTTCTCTATTCACAGTATTAGTCATATTGTGAGTAGCAGCATGTTGTGCCCTAGGCCAAACAAAAATTTGGCCTGAGGAGAAGTCATTGAAATCCCTAAGAAGTTTGCGTTGCTTGGTTTGTTTTGGCTTCTCACTGAACAAATTCACTTGTGACCATATATTATCTAGTCTTTTAACGCAATGATCACTGTTGAAATGTTCACTTAGATCTTTCTGAGCGCGATCAACCTTGCTCCTCAGTTCTGCTTTTAGTGGGGCAAAGTAATCAAGCAAAAGTTTCATATAGCTAAAGCCAAGTTCAATATTCAAGTCTTGCCACTTTCTTAACACAGGGTGGCTTTCGCCATAAGTGGGCATACAAAAAACACGCATTCCTCTAGGGGCAATGCGAAAATGAAGACTGGCTTCCATATGCTGTCTCTGCCAGGCATAGCGTTGCAGTTTAAACAGATCATCTTGTAACTCATTACACAGTGTTAAAATCTAACATATTCTCACCATTAAGTGAAGATTGTACTGGAGCTTGATTGTTGGTCAAATCCAGAGTCAATAAAGGGTTTTCATTCTGATGTAGTAGAGTTCCCCAAACGGGTAATCCAGCCCTCGTCTCCGGACGAAAGTCAAGTTCAATATCAGTCTGCTCCATGTGTTGTATCAGATGCAGCAGAACAAAGGCAAATCAAGGAAACCAAACTGCAACTGATATATAAAGCACCTTCCACACACCAAAATCCGAAAAAAACAAGCAAATGCAGAAGGTGACACCACTGGAAACTAATACCTCTGTTAAAAAACAAAGTCTTCTTTTCTTTTTCGGAAATCTTTGTTTATTGCTTTTTACTGTGCTCTATTTTAAATGAGTTTTAGCAACAGTTTTAAACATGTATTTAGACAATTTTAGTTAAAATACAGAGTCGCTTTAATATATGCATCAATTTATATGTTTTAGATGTTTGACAAAGATGTATTTACTTTTAATGTATGGTGTTTGATACTAGATACCTTTAAGACATGATTAATGTTTTTAATTAATTGAGTAATAGTTAAATTATTCTGTTTTTGGCGCCAAAATTAGTATTTGAGTGGTGCTGTTTATTTTGTATTATGTCTGAAGAAGCGTAGTGTCAACTACGTGAAAGCGCTAACCCTTGATTAAAGAAGATTTCCAAAAAAGAAAAGAAGACTTTTTGTTTTTTAACAGAGGTATTAGTTTCCAGTGGTGTCACCTTCTGCATTTGCTTGCTATTAAATGATCAAAATGACTGAGGATTTAATTACCTTGATCAGTGGTTCACAACCCCCTCCTGCTAAGAGGCCTAGGCAAGGCACTGATTATGAATATTCACATCAAGTTTCCATTTCTTCTGATCAGGAATTTTCTATTCCCCCTTATGAGGACTCTGATGCAGAAGAATCCATCCCTTCTGCTGCTTGTCCTGAGGATCTTTCTTTTGGAGAAACTTTCCGTACCTTAAAGGAATATTTTCATTGGGAGAGTCAGGATTTTTCAGAATCCAAAATGAGGCTTAGGGATTTCCTTCCTCAGCCATAGGCCTTTGGCTATACTTATACCTCCTGATTTAGACGTTGTTGATGATGATTTCTCAGAATCGGGCTCCAAGTAAGTCCGATATTAGTGTTCCTGACTCCCACAAGTTTCTTTTTAAAAACCCTACTGCTGATCCTGAAACAATTTCTCAGGGTCCCAAGGATGTTAAGGTTTCTACTGCTAAAAATCCTACCCCTTCTGACAGACTCCAGGGTGCTAGATAGATGGGGTAAGAAGGTTTACACGTCTGCAACCCTGGCTTTCAGGGCTTTAAACTGTCAATTTAATGTGCTTAAATATCAGCAGCATGTCATAGGCTTACTGAAACAGAAAATGATGATTTCTGACTGTGGAAAATAGTTATAGGATTTATTGCATTCAGCTGAACAAGTTGGAAAGTATACTTTGCAATGTGGTTTTGATTCCTTGGAGACCTCTTGCAGGGCCGCCGTAACTGGATCTGTGATGAGGCATGCTTGACTCGAGGAGCAAAATCTGCCTGATCATGTTAAAGCAAAATTGGAAGAAGTTTTGAAAAAGATGCAAGACAAAGCTAAATCTATGCAAACTGTAAAGGATTTCTTACAAGTGCAGCCACCCAGGTTCAGTAGGCACTGGCCTACTAAGAATTGGTCCTTTCCTGTACCCAACAGAGCCGCTCAGGTCAAACCCAGACACTCCAAAGTCTCCAGGTTTCAGTCGCAAGGACCTTGCAGAACAAAACAGTGGGGTGCCACCACCTCCAAATCTGGAAGTAGCAAGCCCCCCCTACAGTAAAAAGTCTCAATGACTTTCCTTTGCCATTTCCAAGCACTTATCTTTTGGTAGCCCCTTTGGGGGGAAAAATAGCACTTCATGCACAAAATTGGCATCTAATTATCCTGGACAAGTGGGTTTTAAATATAGTATCCCAGGGGTACAGATTTCATTTCCACACATTGCTAAATCCAGACGGGTGGCCAGCTCTGCCGCCAAATCAGTGGGCAGAGAATCAGAAAGTTCCGTCACTCGTGCATTTGGGGGCTATTCAACCAGTACCAGAAAAAGAAAAAGGACAAGGTTTTTATTCAAGACTTTTCCTGTTACCCAGAAAAGACAACTCATGGCGTCCAGTTCTGTACTTATCCATTCTAAATACTTTTCTGGACATTACAAAATTCAAGATGCTGACTCAACAGTTACTGCCTATGCTGGGCAAGGATACCTGGTTGGTAACTCTAGACTTAAGAGGCTTACCTGCATATCACAATTAGGGAGTCTTGCAGAAGATACCTCCTCTTCAAAGCAGGCTTTTTGCATTACCAGTTCTCTGCACTGCCCTTTGGATTATCTACTGCGCCCAGGGTCTTCACAGAGTGCCTGGCTCCAGTAATTGCATTTTGCAGACAGAAACATTCAAATTTATCCTTATCTGGACGATTGTCTAATTCAGGCAGAAAACAAGGCCACTCTTCAACATCTAGAATTTGTGAAAAGGCTTCTAACATGCCTAGTGTACACCATAAACGAAAATAAATCATAACTGGTAACCTCTCAAATTGCATTCCTGGGTGCAAGCTTGAATACAACTGCCCAGATGGCTGATCTCATGCCAGACAAACAAATTCAATTGATATACTTCAAACCAGTGGCCACAAAAACCCAGCTGTCTGCAAGACAAATTCTGCAGGCCTTTGGGTTTGTGGCTTCCTGCATTCTTCTAATTCCATATGCAAAACTTCATTTGAGGAAACTTCAGTGGTACCTAAAAAGCTTATGGAGTCAAAATTGTCACAGCCTGGAAACCATGATTCCTATCATTCCTTGCCTGCAACAGGAGTTCCTATGGTGGGCAGAGGCCTGCCACCAAAACAAGGGATTGTCATTCATTCCACCCCCTGTCACCCAAACCCTAACTACAGACTCATCTGATTAAGCTTGGGGGGGGGGGGGGCATCTGGCAAGGAGATGCATTCATGGCGAATGGAGCCCAAATCAAATGCACCGACATATCAACCAGAAAAATACTATCTGTACAGAATTCCCTGACTGCCTTCACAGACTTTCTTCATCCAGGAACAACTACTGATAGACTGAACACCACAGCTGTGGTACATAAACAAGCAGGGGGGTACCCACTCCTACCCCCTCTGCAGACTAGCCATGGGTTTGTGGAGCACAGCCTTGACTTACCAAATACATCTACAAGCTCAATTCCTGCCAGCAAAGCAAATTACTCTGGCAGATGAACTAAGCAGAAATCTTATGGACACACATGAATGGAAACTGGATCCACAAATCTTCAGCATGTTGACACGAAGATGGGGGAGCCCAGACGTAGATCTTTTTGCCTCTCCCCAAAGCTATCAGTTGGACAAATTCTGCACAAGAACTCCTTACAAAAAAGCGTGGAAAGTGGATGTCTATCCTTCAGCTGGAAAAACCTATCAGTCTGTGCCTTTCCCCCTCTCCCTCTGCTCTCCAAGGTTTTACTAAAATTCAGACAGGAAAACCCAAAAAATGATTCTGATTGCTCCAGATTGGCGCCTCCAACACTGGTACCAGTTTCTACGTAATATGTCACACCTTCCTTTGTGGTACCTGCCTCAGACACCTTACCTACTGTCTCAGCAGAACTATCAAATTCTGCACACTCAGCTACACACTCTGAATCTTCCAGCATGGCTAATCAACTAATTTCACCAGTCACATCTCTCAGTAAACCTGTGATGAATGTCATTTTGCAGGCTAGAAGGCCTAGTACTAGAAAATCTTATGCTGATAAATGGAAAAGATTCTGTGCCTGGAACCAAGCACAAGGAATAAACACAGCAATGCCCAATATTCCTCAGATTCTGCAATATTTAACTGAGATGCTTCACAAGGGCCTATCTTTTTCTTCTATAAAAATCCATGCCTCGGCCATTTCGGCTCATTACAACACAGAGCCTCCTCTCTTTTCTCATCCCCTGCTAAAGCAGTGCCTCAGAGGGGCCAAAAATTTGAGACCTCCCAGGAGAGCACCAACTCCTGCATGGGACCTCTATTTTGTGCTGGAAAAACTTAAACTACCTCCTTTTGAACCAGCTGCTGCTTCTTTCGTCTTTTCCCGGTTAGGGGTCGCCACAGCGGAACTCCAGTCTGCTAATGATTGGCACTGGATTTTTATGTGCCGAGTTGTCAGCCCTGACTCACAACCTTCAACGAAGGTATGCCCATTTACCCATGTCTCCACACAGAAAACGCTCTAGCTGAGAATCGGACGAGACAACGTCTTACTGTGAGGCGACAACACTAACGCAGCACCACCAGCTGCTACTGCAGACATAAAATTTCTCTCCTGGAAGACCGCTTTTCTTTTAGTAGTCGCTTCAGCTAGAAGGATTTCAGAACTACAGGCTCTCATGGCAGTGGAGCCTTTCATTATCTTTCATCCGGACAGGGTGGCCCTCGGGGCCAATCCATCCTTTATGCCTAAGGTAGTGGTATCCAGTGTGGCTCTTAACCAGACCATTCATCTGCCAACTTTTTTCCCAAATCCACAGAACAAGGGCGAGCAGATTCTGCATTCATTGGATGTACACAGGCAACTAAGATTCTGTTTAAACAGGACAAAATTTCTAAGAAAATCTGAGCAACTACTGGTGGCATTTGCTGCAGGGGCAGAAGGAAAGGTTATTTCACAGCAGACTATTTCAAAATGGATAAGCCCTTGTATTAGTTTCTGCTACATGCACCATGGTAAACCTGTCCACAAGGGGATCATATCCCATTCCAACAGGGCTGCATCTACTTCTGCAGCTTTTCTCAGAGGGGTTCCTACCTGAGACATTCTAGAAGCTGCTACTTGGAGCTCAGTTCATATGTTCACCAAACATTACCATCTCTCCGAACACCATTATATTGGGTGACTTTAACTACCCAAACATTGACTGGGAGCACTACTCAAGCCCCAGCACCTTAGCCCAAAGGTTCCTGGAAATTATAAACTCAAATGCTATGGAACAACTAGTCACCACTCCCACAAGAGGGGACAACATACTAGACCTGATCGTTACCAACATGGGTACTCTATGCTCCACACCAGAAGTATATCCCTCATTGGTAAGATCAGACCATGAATTAATTTCACTGGATGTCCACATCCCGACCCCACCCCCAGCCCAGAAAACCACATTGAAAAACTTCCCAAAAGCGAACTTCTCACTTCTCAAAACTGAAGTGGAATCCTTCAAGGCCCCAGGGCCAGTGGAAACTACGGCCCAAACTGCAGAATCCTGTATAAATGCATTATACGGACATCTCCAGGAATGCATGGATCATGCTATCCCAAACAAAACCAAGACCCAATCATCCAAAGGCAGGCGTCCAGTCTGGTGGACCCCTGCCATAAACAAACTGTACAACAGAAGGAGGAAGCTACTACATGATAGAGCAAAATCCCTAATAGGGAAGGCATCTCTGATCAGTTCTAGCAATCCCTCATAAAATCTTCCAAGGCCAGCTTCGAGAGAAAAATTGCACAGGACACCAAAGACGATCATAAGGCTTTTTTCAGTTATGTTAGAAATCTGGGATGCAACTCCCAGACTTGTTCTGAGTTGATTCTAAACGACAAAAAATACACTGAACCCACAGACATCGCCAATATCCTGGCAGGCAGGTTCAGTGCAAACTTCTCCACCCCCTCCCCCCAAAAGAGCAAGTATCTATCCCAGCAGAGGGCTGCCTCCCAAACATCTCTGATGCTCAGGTGAAGGCTGCCCTCTCCAAAGCAAAAAACACTGCTTCCATGGGATGAGATGGTGTCCCAGGTTGCGTCCTACATGAACTCCGAGGAACTAATCCCTCAAATAAAACAGCTATACAATCTCAGCCTCACTACAGGATATGTGCCCACAGAATGGCGTACAGCAACAGTGGTCCCACTCCACAAAGGTGGAGCCTCTACGGACCCTGGAAACTATCGCCCCATAAGCCTGACTAGCTTAGTCTGCAAGGCTGTGGAGAGGATCATCATGGAGCTCATAAACAAAGACATTGGGGACCTACAGACACTAGATCCTACCCACTTCGGCTTTGTCAAGGGCAGATCCTGCCTTTTGAACCTGATTGACTTCTTTGAAACAGTCACCAAAGCCATAGATGAAGGGAAGGTAGTCCACACAGCCTATGTGGACCTTGCAAAGGCATTTGACACAATACCCCACTCGGGCATCATAGCTAAGCTATCCAGCTTAAAAATAAACCCCTATGTCACAAGATGGGTCACAAACTGGCTCAAAGACAGAACCCACAGAGTGAGAGTTGCTGGAGCCATGTCAGACTCAAAACCAGTCACAAGTGGCGTCCCACAGGGTTCTGTCCTGGGACCACTCTTGTTCGGTATATACTTTTCCGAGATACAGGCAATCGTGGGAGGACTATGGCTCACTAAGTTCGCAGACTACTGCAAACTGGGTGCCATAATCAACTCTCCAGCTGACACAAACATCCTTCAAAAAGGTCTCGCAGAGACAGATAACTGGTGCCAGTGCCATGGTTTAAAGCTAAATGCCAAAAAATGTATAGTCATACCCTTTGGCAAAAGCAATGTGCCCACAAATTACCACATAGGCGGAAACCCATTAAGTACAGAGAAAGTTATTAGGGACCTGGGGACCCAAGTTGATAGCAATCTCTTCTTTGAAAACCACATTGCCAAAGTGGTTAGAAAGACCTTCTACATAGCCCACCTCATCACGAAGGGTTTCACAACTAGATCAAGAGAGGTAATCGTGCCCCTTTATTCATCCGTCATCAGGCCCATCATAGAATACAATGCACCTTTTGGGATGTACCTTACCCGACACCTGCAGCAATTAGAAAGACCCCAAAAGTATCTCACCAAGAGGATCAAGGGACTCAAACAGATGCCATATGCTGCTCTGTTAAAAAAACTCCAGCTCTACTCAGTTGCATACCGCCTACTTCGAGGCGGTCTATGCCTGACATACAAAGCTATGTCAAATCCAGAATTAATAGACAGCAAATCTAAATCCCTTAGAGCCACACGCTCGAGGGACTTGAACCTCAGCACAGAAATAATGAAGAATTACTATGATTAGGGGTTCACATCCCCCCTCCAGATAAAAGGCCAAGGCAGGAAGTGTATAATGACTCCTCTGATCAGGCTTCTGTTTCTTCAGTTTCTTCTTCTGACCAGGAATATTCTTTCCCTCCTTATGAGGATTCTGATGCTGAGGAATCCATTCCTTCAGCTTCTCCCCCTGAGGATTTCTCTTTTGGGTAAACTTTGCATGAAATGAGGGAACATTTTCACTGGGAAGGACAGGAGTACTGTACTCGGAATCTAAGAAAAGACTTAGGGATTTTCTTCTACTTCCCCAACATAGACCCCTGGCTATTCCTCCTATTTTGGATATTGAGGATGATGCTTTTTTGGAGGCTAACTTAACTCCCGACTCTCTTCCTCCAGCTCCTGTTAAGCCAGACAGATATAGGGTTCCTGATTCCCACCAGTTTTTATACAAGAATCCTACTGCTGATCCTGAAACCATTTCTCAGGGTCCTAAGGGGGTTAAGGCCGCTTCTGCTAAAAACCCCATTCCCACTGAGAAGGATTCCAGATCTTTAGAAAGATGGGGCAAAAAAGTGTACACTTCTGCTACTTTATTAGGGCTTTAAACTGTCCGTTTCATATGCTGAAATACCTGCAATTTCTCCTGTCTGTTTTAAAACAAAAGTTAACTTCCATTTCCGCCTGTGCAGATAAGGAATTACATGACTTAATGCATGCCACTGAACAAGTTGGGAAGCATGGTTTACACTGTGGATTTTATGCCTTGGAGGCTTCTTGTAGGGCTGCTGCCTCTGGCAGTCATTATAAGGCATGCGTGGTTAAAGGAGCAAAACTTGCCAGATCAAGTAAAAGCTAAATTATTGGATGCTCCTGTTCAGCATAATGCTTTGTTTGGATCTAAAGCTGAAGAGGTGATAAAGAAGATTGAGGACAAGGCAAAATCCATGCAAACGGTTAAAGATTTCTTACAAGTACAACCACCCAGTTTTAGTAGGAATTGGCCTACTAAAAATTGGTCCTTTCCCAATTCTGACAGGCCTCAGAAAGGTAGATACAGACGCTCCCGAGGAAGGCCTCAAACGCAAGCCCCTCATAGACCAAGACAGTGGACTGCTTCCACCCCTAGGGGAGGAGAGGACAGGTCGCAAGCTCATAGAAAACAGACTCAATGACTCCCTCTGTTGGGCTGCAGGAACTTCTTGCCTGGAACTCTCGGAGGAAAACTTTCTCTATGTTAAGTTGTCAATCTCGCCTTCATTCTTGCTTGATGGGTTCGGAGCCGATCCCTCGGCTCCGACTCGGCACTTGCTAAGCTCGAGAGTCACTTTTACCAGCTCGAGGCAGCCCCATATCCCATGATGCAAGGCGGTAAGTACCCAGATCTCGTTTGCTGCTTCGCTTAGGAGGTCTTCTTTTTACCAGCTCCTGGTAAGTCATTCACTTTTGTGAGATTTAAGCCCCTTTTAGTAAAAAAACCTTTTATTGATAGTTTTAACCTTATTTTATACATTTTCTGACAGAAAATCCCTGTCTCCTTTAATTTTTTTTAGTCAAACTTTTCCCTATCCCATCCCCCCCCCTGTTAGGGTGTGTGTGTTGGTTTTATAGAATACCTTTTGGTATTTTATTTAAGTTAATTTTTGACTGGTGTGTGTGTGTGTGTGTGTGTGTTTAAGCACCATGTCAAAGGAGAGGGTCTCAGGTTTTAAGAAGTGTGACTCGTGCTGTCAGAAGATGTCTCTGACAGACGGTCACACTTCTTGCCTGTATTGTCTGGGCCCTCTTCACCTGCAGGACTCCTGTGCTATTTGTCATTCCTTCAGCCAGAGAGTCCTGCAGGAAAGACGTAATAAACTGATCCTTAGGGGCCTTCTTAAGCCGGAGGGCTCTCCGGCTAAGTCGGCTCCATCCAAATCAGTTAAACCTTCCAAGGCCCAGGCTTCTGTATCTAAGCCTGCGGCCTCAGCTCCGACTCGTACTGAGTCGAGATCGCCCGCTGGAGCGATTCTGGCTTAACAGCCTTCGGCACCGATGGCTATCGGTGCGAACCTGTATTGACCACTTCGATGTCGGCTCCGATGGGGTCCGCCACCCCTGTGGCACAGGCATCGTGTCGGCTCCGATCGGCTCCGACACAGTTACTTTGGTGGCTGTATCGGCTCCGGCTGGAGCCGATACATCGAGGCTTCCTGTCGGCTCCGACAGGATCTATAGTATCGGCTCCGATGGCTCATTCCAGGAAGAGGTCGAGGTCTCCTTCCTTGGAGCCGATGCTTTCGGCTCCAGCTTCACCTCTTCTATCGGAACGGAGCCATCGGAGCCGATCTTCAAGGTCATCCAGGTTGTCAGATCATGACCTAGAGAGAGTGGTCAGTAGATTACTTAAGTCACAGGTACTGGCCCAAATGTTACACAGTCCGTCTCAACAGACGACTGTTGGTCCACACCCCGTTACAGTTCCTCCTTCAACTCTACCCCAGAGCTTGGAGTTGGAGTCTTCGGGAATGGTTACTGCTACGGCTGGAGGACGGATACCCCCTTCTGTTCCTTCAGCCTCCACTCTTATCTCCTCTTGAGACCTTCCTTAGAGGGATTCGTGGTCGGGCTTCCATGGTCTCCTCCGAGGGGTGAGTGGCATCGGACCCTTGTCGAACCCGCTCTTCCCTTGGAGCCTCGGCCTTGGTGAGCTCGGCTCCGACATCTGCCTCGGAGACTTCCCTTCGGTGGTCCCTGGAGTTCCTAGCTCTTGAGCGGGTTCTCTCGGACCTGCCTGGGAGGGGAGCATTCGAGGTGATGAAGAGTGTACTGGCCACTGGTATCAGTCAGCAGTCTGTTCCCGTAGCTCCTCCCTCTATAGTACCTGTTGACATCTCTGCCACTTCTCTTGCTACAGGACCCAGAGATCCTCCGCCTCAGGTTTCCCCATTGGGAATTTCCCCTCTTCCGAGGATTCTCCTGATGTTTCGGGAGATCCTCCTAGGAAGAGGACTTGTAAGAGGAAGCATGTAGACTCCCGAGTCTGTCACTGGATACTGACTTTGATGAGTCAGAGGGATCCCTAGATCCCCTCTGAGGATGTCTCCTTCTCAGACATCCTAGAACTTCTGAAACAGAGGGAAACTGGCCCACCAACAATCCCTCTGAGGATGAGTCAGTATACCTAGAGGCATTTGGATCTCGGCCCTCCACCTCCTGGGTGTCTCCGCCTTCGACCCCTTATGCAGGTTATTGCAAAGGCGTGGGCAGCTCCTGACTCTGTAGAGCCAGTCCCTAGGAGGCCTTCAAAATTTATCACTGCCCGTGTGACAAACAATTCCTTACTAAGGGTGTCCCCGCTGATGCCATGGTGGTGGCTGCGGCCACCAAAAAGGAACTTGCAGATCCTTCCGTGCCCGTCCATCCTCCTAATAAGGACTCTAGGACCATGGATAGGTACGGTAAGCGGATGTTTTCCTCAGCGACCTTTGCTATGCTCGCTGAATTACCTATGTCACTTCACCAGACTCCAGAGGGATATCCTGAAGGAGCTGGGAGAAGTAGTTCAGGATCCTACAGCTGCAGGGGCTCAAGCAAAAATTGCTTTGCAGCTAGGAACCCTGAATTCCATTGCAAACTCCTCCATGCGGCTAATATCTTATGCATGGATGGGCAGTAGAGCCACAGGTACAGGTGTGGCTCTTAGGCGCCAAGCCTGGATGCGGCTATGTGATTTTTGGATCCCTTTAAGGCGTCCTTCACAAATTCTCCTTTGATGGGTCAGCTTTGTTTGGCCCTCAGGTGAAGGAAACCTTGACCAGGTGCGAGCAGGACGGCAAGACTCTTTCTGCTGTTGGAGTCCGTTTTCCACCCCTTCTAGACCTTATCCCAAAGGACAGAAGGTGGGAAAATGTGGTTCCGTAATCCCAAGGAGTCACGCCGATTCACGTGGTCAGTTTACCCCTAGAGGCAGAGGGGGTAACAACAACAGACGCCGCTCTAGAGGCAGAGGGGGTCCGAAGAACCAGGGAAACAGGGAGCCTCTCTCTGACAAGCCCTTTCAGCATCCCTGAGGTGTTGCCCGGCTGTCCCTCCTTGGAGGCAGTCGGGGGAAGATTATCACTGTGCCCAGAAGCCTGGCATTCCCTCACTCAAGACAGATGGGTGCAGTCGATCATATCCAAGGGTTACATAATTCCTTTCGAGGAAAGTCCCTTCCCCTCAAGCTCCCTTCCAGATGTACCACCCGGTCTAAGGGACGTTGCAGAGTCAGAAATCTCAAAACTACTGCAAAAAAGAGCCATTCAGCCAGTTACATTAGACCATTCAGAGCCCGGAATCTACTCAAGGTTCTTTTTGGTCCCCAAAAAGACGGGAGACTGGAGACCAATATTGGATCTCAGCAGACTCAACAAGTCTGTCAGGAAGACAAGATTCCGAATGGTCACTCTTCAGTCAATTCTGCCCTTCTTACAGAAGGACAACTGGATGTGCTCAATAGATCTTCAGGATGCACTATCACATCAAAATTCACAGACGCTCCAGGAGATTTCTCCGCTTTCGGCTGGGGTCCAGTCATTTCCAGTTCAGAGCCCTGCCCTTTGGTCTCACTACAGCCCCCAGAGTGTTCACCAAATGCATGGCAGTGGTCACGGCTCACCTGAGACATCAAGGATTCCAGGTGTTTCCGTATCTCGACGACTGGCTCCTGTCAGCCTCCACCAGGCATCAGCTTATACAAGCCAGGGATTACACAATAGACCTTTGTTCTCATTTGGGCATCTCAATCAACTTCAAAAGTCATCCTTATCGCCCTGCCAGTCTATTACCTTCATAGGCAAACTTAAACACTGTTCGGATGTCAGCTACCCTTACAGAACAAAGAGTTTCAGACATTCTGACTCATGTCAGGATCATTCTGGCCAGCAAGAAAATACAGGCCAGAATGGTTCTAAAGGTATTAGGTCTCATGGCTGCGGCCATTACTCTTCTTCCCCTGGCTCGATTCTACATGCGCCTTCTTCAATGGATGCTGTTCACACAGTGGTCATACCAGCAACTTCCAATGCCACCAGATTCTGGTGACACAGACATGCAAAGAGCATCTTGCTTGGTGGATCACATCGTCTCAGATTCACCAAGGCAGGTACTTTGTACCCCCATCTCCGATAGCCACTGTCACCACGGATGCCTCCCTGATCGGGTGGGGGGGTCATTATCAGGGCAGGATGGTTCATGGGACGTGGCAGCCGTTCGAGTACCATCTGCACATAAATGTCCTGGAGATGAGAGCAGTGCTTTTAACGTTGCAAGCCCTCAACGACTTTCTTCCCGTAGGGACAATTGCAGTCCACACAGACAACATGTCTGTAGTTTGGTATATCAACAAACAGGGCGGAACCAAGTCCTACCCCTTGTGTCGAGAAGCGCTCAGACTTTGGCAATGGGCGATCTCCTCTCATCGGTTTCTGGTAGCAACGCATATCCCTGGGAAAACCAACATTATAGCAGACAGATTGAGCAGAGCTATCCTCATGCCTCACGAGTGGTCTCTCAAGCAATCTATAGCGGAAGAGATTTTTCTGGAATGGGGTCCATGTTGCGATCTTTTTGCTACTCCCCAAAACAGCAAATGACCAGACTTCTTCAGCCTCTTCCCTCTATCAGGCCATCCCCCCAGAGACGCTCTGACCCAGGATTGGCCCCAGGGACTTCTTTATGCCTTCCCCATTTCCTCTGATCCCTCAGGTGATCCAGAAAGCTACCGTTTTGAGAGCCAAATTGATTCTCATTGCCCCTTACTGGCCTCGACAAGTTTGGTTCCCGTTCCTCCATCATCACCTTTTGGTGCAGCCGTGGCATCTGGACCCAGTGCCAGATCTTCTGATTCACCAATCGGGTCAGCTGCACCGGTCAATCCCTTCTCTCAACCTCACAGCATGGTTGCTCCACTTCCTTCCTTAGCCAGGCTTCCTTTGATCTCTAACCCAGTTAGAGACATCATTGTAGCTTCGCTAAAATCCTCTACCAGGAGGATTTACACAAGCAAATGGAAACGTTTCTCTTATTGGGCTAAGGCCCAAAATATTGATCCTTTTACTGCCCCTGTTCAGGCAGTTCTGGACTTCTTAGCAGAGATTTTTCATGCAGGCTCCTCTTCTTCCACAGTCAGAGTTCAATTGGCTGCTATTTCCAATTTTCATGTCGGGATAGCAGATCATAATATTATGTCCCATAGGCTCTGCAGGGCCTTCTTGAAAGGAATTTTCCTACTAAAACCTCCAATCAGGAATCCTCCTCCTCAGTGGGATCTAAATTTAGTGCTGACATCCTTGATTCTTCCCCCCTTCGAGCCAGCTGTTTCTTGTTCCTTGAAATATCTTTCTTGGAAAACTTTATTCCTAGTGGCTATTACATCTGCCAGGAGGGTGTCTGAACTTCATGCTCTTTCGGTTCGACCCCCCTATTTAGTTTTTCACAAAGACAGAGTATCTTTGAGAACTAATCCAACCTTTTTACCTAAGGTCGCTTCAAAGAACAATCTGAATCAATCCATTGATCTCCTGTATTTTTCCTAACTATTCAGATAGAGCTGAACAAAAGCTACATTATCTTGATGTCCACCGTCAACTCAGATATTATTTGGACAGAACAAAAAAATTTAGAAAATCTGATCAACTTTTTGTTTCCTATGCGGATAATAAAAAAGGCCTTCCTGTTTCTAAAGTGACCTTGTCCAGATGGCTTTCTTCGGTCATCTCTGACATTTATACGCTCAGGGGAAAACAGCTGTGCTCAAAACCTAAAGCACATTCAACTAGGAGCTTAGCTACTTCTACAGCTTTTCAAGCTAGACTTCCTTTGGACACTATTTGTGCAGCGCCACTTGGGCTACTCCTCACACTTTTGTTTCCCATTACAAATTGGACTTGGCCTCCAGGGACAGAGCCAGTTTTGGCTCTACAGTCCTCAAGAGTTTGTTCCATTGAGCCACCCAGGATAGAGGTGCTAGGGACGCGGTCCCATCAAGCAAGAATGAAGGCGAGATTGACAACTTAACATTAAGAAGTTATGTACCTACCATAATGTTCCATGTTAGTTGTCTTCTCTCTCCTTCTTTCTTGCGACCCTCCCTCCTTCCCCCTGGCCTGGACAGACCTTGTATAAGAAACTGTTATGCTAAAGACCATTCAGACCTGGTCCTTTTTTCCATCTGTAAGTTTCTTTCTTCCTTTGGGAAGTATTTTATGCTTGGTGCTATTGCCCTTTGTCAGCAAACGAGATCTGGGTACTTACCGCCTTGCATCATGGGATATGGGGCTGCCTCGAGCTGGTAAAAGTGACTCTCGAGCTTAGCAAGTGCCGAGTCGGAGCCGAGGGATCGGCTCCGAACCCATCAAGCAAGAAAGAAGGCGAGAGAAGACAACTAACATGGAACGTTATGGTAGGTACATAACTTCTTATTTTCACCTAAATTGGACTCCTATAACCCAAGACAAGTGGGTTCTGGATATGGTTTCAAGAGGTTACAAATTCCATTTTCATACCCTACCAAGACCAAGTGGATGGCCGGATCTTCCAAAACATCAATGGTTAGAGGCCTTAAACCAGGTGGAAGCTCTCTTGGCTATGAAAGCCATAGAACTGGTTCCACTTTCAGAGATGGGACAAGGTTTTTACTCAAGGTTCTTTCTAGTCCCCAGAAAGCAAAATTCATGGAGACCCATTCTGGATCTGTCGGTCTTGAACACTTTTCTCGATATACCAAAATTCAAGATGCTTACTCTACGGCAGCTACTTCCAATGCTGACCAAAAATGCATGGATGGTAACTTTGGATTTAAAGGAGGCATATTTACACATTCCCATCAGGCAGGAATGCAGAAAATACCTCAGGTTCAAGGCTGGATCGAGGCACTATCGATTCTCTGCGCTGCCCTTTTGATTGTCTACTGCGCCCAGGGTCTTCACCAAATGCCTGGCTCCAGTAGTAGCTTATTGCAGACTCGAGGGAATTCAAATTTACCCTTATCTGGACGACTGTCTTATTCAGGCAGACAGCAAGGATGTCTTACTCCAGCATCTAGAATTTGTTCAGAATCTTCTCAAGTTCCTGGGATTCACTGTAAACATAAAGTCAAATTTGACACCCTCACAACAGATAACTTTTCTGGGTGCTCTTCTCAACACAACAACCCAGATGGCATTTCTGACATACGAAAAACAATTACAGCTAGCTTCAACTTTCAAAACCTTGGCAACATTAACTCTGCTATCTGCAAGGAAATTCCTGCAGGCTTTGGGTTACATGGCCTGCTGCATCCTTCTCGTACCATATGCAATACTATATGAGGAAAATACAGCGGTACCTAAAAAGTGTCTGGTCTCAGCATTGCCACAGTTTAGACATACAGATTACCGTCCTGCCTTGTCTTCAAAAGGAATTCCTTTGGTGGTCCAAGGCATGTACTCTAAACAAAGTAAAACCCTTCAGTCTGCCTCCAGCCACTCGGATACTAACCACGGACGCCTCAGATTATGCATGGGGAGCCCATTTTCAGGGCAACTGTCTGCAGGGCCTTTGGACAAAGGATCAGAAGCTCCTGCATATCAATTTAAAGGAAATGTTAGCCGTTCAGAAGGCTGTATTGGCCTTCAGGAATCTTCTACAACCAGGGCAACTACTGATACGGACAGACCACACTACAGTTATGTGGTACATAAACAAGCAAGGGGGATCTCATTCGTATCCCTTTTGCAGACTAGCCATGAATCTATGGAACACAGCTCTAGCTTGCAAACTGGACCTTCAAGCTCAGTTTCTACCAGGGAAGCAAAACTTCCTGGCAGACAGTCTGCGCAGAAACCTGTCGGACCCACACGAATGGATGCTGGACACCGAAATATTCAAGATGATTACAGCAGTCTGGGGATGTCCTCACATAGACCTCTTGGCATCCCACCTCAATCATCAACTACAGATTTTTTGCACCAGGACATTTCACGAACTAGCTTGGAAAGTGGATGCACTATCATTCAGTTGGAGAAACCTCTCTGGGTATGCCTTCCCGCCTCCACCTCTTCTTCCACGGGTGTTATTAAAGATCAAACAGGACAAGCCCAAGATGATGATCTTGCTGGCCCCAAATTGGCCTCGACAGTTTTGGTACCCAACACTGAAAAACCTTTGTCTGGAGCCCCCTTGGGTTTTACCACAGACTCCGAACCTTCTGTCCCAACACCAGGGTCAGGTTCTGCACTCCCATGTCAAAACTCTCAGCCTGGCGGCATGGTTAATCCAGGGTCTATGATTCATTCTCTCCTACCCAAGCAGGTTATGGATTTCATTTTAGAAGCCAGACGTCCTAGCACTAGACAATCTTATGCAGGAAAATGGAAAAGATTTTGCTCCTGGATGCAGACTCGGGATTCAGATCCTCTTATTCCTAACATTCCTCTGATTTTACTTTACCTGACAGACCTCTTACATAAGGGTCCCTTTCTCTTCCATAAAAATACATGCCTCTGCTATTTCTACTCATTGTAATACAGACCCTCCAATCTTTTCCCACCAGCTCATGAGACAGCTTCTCAGAGGAGCTAAGAACTTAAGGACCCCTAGATCTCCACCCATTCCTGCTTGGGATCTCAACTATGTTTTGGAAAAGCTCACCTTTCCTCCTTTTGAGCCTGCTGCCACATCGGACATCAAGTTTTTAACTTGGAAGACAGCCATCCTGTTAGCTCTGACCTCTGCCAGGAGAGTTTCGGAGTTGCAAGCTCTCATGGCTGTGGAACCTTATATTATTTTTCATCAAGACAGGGTGTCTTTAAGGACTAATCCTACTTTCATGCCTAAGGTGGTTTCCAAAGTGGCTTTAAATCAAACTATTCACTTGCCAACTTTTTTCCCCACTCCTCAAAATAAGGGGGAATGGATCTTGCATTCCTTGGATGTACACAGACAACTACGTTTTTACCTGGACAGAACCAAGGACATCAGGAAATCAGAGCAATTGTTTGATGTCCTTCAAGGATGCATCTGCAGTCATAACATTTGGGTTGTCCTGCCTCAGGCAGCCCTTCGGTCGGCCGGATTCCAAAGTCTGGGTCTGGCCTCGGCTGATGTCGCACTTTCCCCGACGTCAGAGCGTCTGGAGTATAAAAGCATCAGCCGACGCCATTTTCCCCAGTCTTTCTTGCCGCGCGGTGCCCGAAGCAGAAGCTGTTCGCAAGTGCCGGTCGGTCAGATCCAGTGATTTCAGCTACCGAAAACTTCGAAAAAGCTAAGTACCCCGTTGGGGACTCTTTCTTGCCTCAGCCGATGTCAGATAAAGTCAATAATTGTTTAACTTGTGGGAAACAAATACCTCATAAGGATTTCCATTCCTACTACCTTCCTTGCTTAGGCCCAGACCACGACGTATCGTCCTGTTCAGCCTGTGCTTCCTTCAACCGACGAACTCTTAGACGTCTTTCGGAGTTTGCAGAGGAATTTTTTGGGGCTAGTTTTGCATATAAAATGCCGTCGGAGACTCAGACATCACATTTGGTGAAAAAAAACGGAAGGACAAGGACCGACACTCGTGGCCCGCGGTTTCGGCTGAAACCACGGTAAGGCCTACCGCGAGTGTCTCTGTTTCGGCCGAAACAGAGTCCTCGGAGATTCCTTCATCCGAATCCACTCAACCGACCACCGTGGCCCGGGATGCCCCGGCTGAGTCGGCTACCGAGCTACCTACTGAAACCAGTGTCCAGGATATGTCCGACACCATACCTTTGGACATATCTACTCATGCACGTGGGGCAGCTAGGCCCCCTGCTTCCATGTCCATTAAGGCCTTTTCTAGGGCTAAAGCTGCTAAACTTTATAAAGCTTTGCTTCCCAAGACTACCTCCCAGAGGCCTTCCTCTAGTTCTCAGATCCTCAGCCTTGTAGAGGACCTTATTTCTTTAATTAGAGGTTCACAACCTCACCCGGACAGGGCCTCTCACCCTCCACCAGACAAAAGGCCCAGGACTGAGCCTTCTGACCCACACTCTTCAGATGAGTCCACGGATGGTTCTGAGATGTCAGACCACCAGGAGGAGGCTTATTCGCCCTATGAGGATTCTGATGCTGAAGAATCTATCCCTTCGGCCTCCCCTCCTGAAGAGTTTTCCTTTGGTGAAGAGACTACACTCCATGAGAGAGCATTTTCAATGGCAAGGTCAGGAATTCTCTGATTCTAGAAAGAGATTAAGGACCTTTTTACATTTGCCTCAGCATAGGCCCTTAGCTATACCTCCTGTTTTGAATGTAATTGATGATGTGTACAATGATGTCAGTACAGCCCCTGATACTCTCCCCCGGACCCTGCCAAACCTGATAGATACTACAGGGTCCCGGATTCTCACTTCCATCTGTATAAAGCCCATTCTGCAGACCCAGAAACTATTACTCTGTGCCCTAAAGGGGTTGCGGCTGCCACTGCCAAAAATCCTCTACCTTCTGAAAGAGAGTCTAGAGCTTTAGAGAGATGGGGAAAGAAGGTATATACTTCTGCAACTCTTTCCGTCAGGGCACTAAATTGTCAATTTCATATGATACAGTACCAAGAGTATTTGTTAGATGAACTGAACAAGAAGCTTTCTTCTCCTGAGCCCCTTGACCGTAAACCCCTTCAGGATTTGGTACACAACTCACAGCAGGTTAGTAATCATTTCTTAGTGTGGTTATGATGCATTGGAGGCTTCATTTAGGTCAGCTATGACAGGGCAGTTATTCGTAGGCATGCCTGGCTGAAGGAACAATCTTTGCCAGACCATGTTAAAGCTAAACTCCTGGATGCTCCAATGGAGAAACAAAATCTATTTGGCTCCTCTGCTCAGGAGGTCTTAAAGTATGAAGAAAAGGCAAAATCTGTGCAAACAGTTAAGGATTTCCTACAAGTACAACCACCGAGATTCAGCAGAAACTGGCCTACTTAAGAATTGGTCCTTTCCAGACTCGGACAGAGCCCAGAGAGGCAGGAACAGATGCCCCAGAGGCAGAGGCCAATCTAGGGGCTCTTACAGAGGCCATCAGTGGCAGCCTGCCAACCAGAGAGGTAGTGCAGCAGCAGCAACAACTACTACTACACCAGGACAGGCTCAGTGACTTTACTCTGATTCCGCCCACCAGGGCTCAACTGAAAGCACCTTTGGGCGGAAAGCTTGCTTTATTCTCAAAAAATTGGCATTATATGACAAGGGACACATGGACACTGCAAATAATAGACAAAGGATACAGGTTCCACTTCCACACTTTGCCAAAAAGAAACGGAATGCCAAACCTACCACCAAATCAGAGGGCAGAGGCTTTAAAGCAGATCAACAACTTGCTTCAAATGAAGGCTACAGAAAAGGTACCACTTTCAGAACAAGGCCAAGGATTTTACTCCAGACTATTCCTTGTACCAAGAAAAGAAAATCAATGGAGGCCTATTCTCGACCTGTCCGCACTGAATACTTACCTCATTGTGCCAAAATTCAAGATGCTGACCCTACAGCAACTTCTTCCCATGTTGGGCAAGGAGTCTTGGCTGGTGACTCTAGATCTCAAGGAGGCATACCTGCACGTCCCTATTCGACCAAACTGCAGAAGACACCTCAGATTTCTTGCAGGATCAGAGCATTATCAATTCTCAGCATTGCCCCTTGGCTTATCTACTGCGCCCAGAGTATTCACGAAATGCCTGGCATCAGTAATTGCACACTGCAGACTTCAGGGGATTCAAATCTACCCTTATCTGGACGACTGCCTTATACAAGCGGACAATAAGGTAAATTTGATAAAAGACTTGGCCTGTGCCGTCCACCTACTACAGGCATTGGGATACACAGTCAACATCCAAAAATCAAGACTGGCTCCATCCCAAAGGATAACCTTTCTGGGTGCGGATCTTGACACAACCACCCAAATGGCCTTTCTCACAGAAGAAAAACAAAAACAACTTCCGGATTACTTCATGAATCTGACAAGACAAGCTCAGCTTACTGCAAGGAAAATCCTGCAGGCCCTGGGTTACATGGCATCTTGCATAATTCTGATACCACAGGCCAGGCTGCATATGAGAAAATTACAATGGTATCTAAGGAGTGTATGGTCTCAACAGTCACAGTTTGGAAACTTTGATACCAATCATTCCTTGCCTTCAAAAGGAATTCCTGTGGTGGGCTCAGGCCTGCCAGTCCAACAGAGGGTTGCCTTTCAACAAACCAAAAACAAACCAAACCATCACCACGGACGCTTCAGACCGAGGATGGGGAGCACACATGGAGGGCAAATGTAGCCAAGGCCTAAGGTCTCAAGGGCAGCTATACATGCACATAAACCAAAAGGAAATGCTGGCAGTGATGCATGCAATCGAGGCTTTCAAACCCTTCCTCCATCAAGGCCACTGTTAATAAGGACAGACAACACCACGGTGATGTGGTACATAAACAAGCAGGGAGGCACGCACTCCTACCCTATATGCTGGCTGGCTATGAATCTATGGGAGCTATGCCTGAAACTCAATATCCAACTGCAGTCCCAGTTCGTGCCAGGAAAAGAAAATACACTGGCAGACAGCTTAAGCAGAACTACCATGGATGCACACGAATGGATGCTGCACCCAGACATCTTCCAACTCATAACAAAGGCATGGGGAGCACCGGAGATAGATCTGTTCGCCTCCCCCCTCAACCATCAACTGAAGACATTCTGCTCAAGGACATACCACCCACAAGCATGGAGGGTGGACTCTCTCTCAGCTGGAAAGATCTAAAAGTATATGCCTTCCCACCTCTCCCTTTAATGTACAAGGTTCTACTGAAGATCAGGGAGGAATAGCCAAGAGTGATTCTGATAGCTCCAGACTAGCCAAGGCAACACTGGTATCCACTATTGAGGAGCATGTCACAGGCAAAACCATGGCCTCTACCCCTATGGCCTCCTCTTCTGACGCAGAACAATTTAAGATCATGCATCCCAACTTAAAAGCATTGCAGCTAACTGCCTGGAAAATCCCTTAAATCCAAAACAAAATGTTTTATCACAGAGAGTGAAGGACATTATCATGGAAGCTCGCCGGCCTTCCCTAAGGAAGACATACTCAGCTAAATGGAAAAGATTTTTCATTTGGAACACATCAAAAGGCTTAGATGTGACAGTGGCAAGCATGACACATATTCTGGAATACTTAGCAGAACTGTTCCACAATGGCCTTTCCTATTCTTCCATTAAGATTCATGCCTCAGCAATTTCAGCAGAATACAATGTGGATCCACCTATATTCTCACACCCTCTCCTCAAGCATATTCTGAGGGATCAAAAATGTCAAACCTCCAAGAAAACCCCCTTTACTTGCTTGGGATCTCAACTTTGTCTTGGAGAAACTAACACTTCCTCCCTTTGAACTAGCAGCATCAGCGGATCTACAATTTCTGTCTTGGAAAACTGCATTCCTTCTGGCATTAACTTCAGCAAGAAGAGTATCTGAGTTACAAGCATTAATGGCAGTACAGCCATTTCTTATCTTCCATCAGGACAGAGTTACACTAAGAACTAATCCTACTTTTATGCCAAAGGTGGTATCTAGCTTATCCTTGAACCAAGCTATTCACTTGCCTACGTTCTTCCCAAATCCACAGAATAGAGGGGAAGAACTTCTGCACACCCTGGATATACACAGACAACTACGCTACTACTTGGACAGAACTAAAAGTAGCAGAAAAACTGATCAGCTATTTGTAGAATATGCTGCTGGGGTGCAAGGAAAAGCAATTTCCAGACAGACAATTTCAAAATGGATAGGAAATTGCATTCGATTTTGTTACTCCTTTCATGGAAAGTCAGTTCCTGCAAACATCAGGCCTCATTCCACAAGGGCCACGGCCACCACTACAGCCTTCCTACGAGGGGTGGCTACCAAGGACATTTTAGAAGCTGCTACTTGGAGCTCCGTGCATACATTTACCAAACACTACAATCTACCTTTATACTCCAGATCCAGAGCAGGCCTTGCTACTGCAGTCCTGCAGGGGATCTTAACTACACCATCTTTTTCTTAGTACCTCCTCCCCCAGATTAGCTATGGTATTCTACCCATATGTTATGACTGCAGATGCATCCTTGAAGGACATAGTACAGTTTTGTACCTACCATAAATGTAGATGTCCGATAGGTATGCATCTGCAGTCAGGTTTACCCTTCCTCCTACCCCTCTGTGGTATTCCTAGGGTGTTTACCCCTCTTTTAGCTAGCTGGGGGAATCTATTATGGTGTATTTGTTTGTATTTACATATATATATAATTTTGCAAATGTTTGGAATTCTATTGCATTTATCCAAATTTAGCCTTCCAAGAGAGCACCTGGCATCTGGGGCAAGAAAAACTGAGGAAAATGGCGTCGGCTGATGCTTTTATACCCCCGACGCTCTGACGTCGGGGGAAGTGCGACATCAGCCGAGGCCAGACCCAGACTTTGGAATCCGGCCGACCGAAGGGCTGCCTGAGGCAGGACAACCCATTTGTTATGACTGCAGATGCATACCTATCGGACATCTACATTTATGGTAGGTACACAACTGTACTTTTCTTATGCTTCAAGTTCCCAAGGTAAAGCCATTTCAAAACAGACCATTTCTAAATGGATTGCTCATGGAATCAGATTTTGCTATTCACACCATGGAAAGCAAATCCCAGGGAGTATAAGGACTGACTCTACCAGAGCTGCTGCCACTTCAGCTGCCTTCCTCAGGGGAGTTCCTACCAAAGACATTTTGGAAGCTGCAACTTGGAGTTCAGTGCATACTATTTCCAAGCACTACAATCTACCTCTCTACTCTAAGTGTAGGGCAGGCTTTGCTTCTGCAGTCTTGCAGGGCTTTTTAGCCTACCCCTCTACTTTATGACCACCTCCCTTTTATTCTGCTTTGGGATTCAACCCTACAGTCATGACTGCAACAGTGAAACACGAACATAGTACAGTTGTGTACATTTATCATAAATGTAGATGTTAGAGTGTCTTCACTGTTGCAGTCTGGGTTACCCTCCCTCCTGTCCCCTCTTAGTTTTTCCTTTGTGTGGTTCCCTTCTTCACCCTTCTTCTGAGGTGTATTTGCAAAGGGTATGGGATCTTACTCATTTTGGAACGCCTGACATCTGGGGCAAGAAAAACTGGAGAACATGGCGTCGGCTGTCAGCTTTGTACTCCTGGCGCTCTGACATCAGGGAGCATGGCTGAGCAGCCGACGCCGGACCGAGACTTTGGGATTCTGGCCAACCGAGGACTGCCTGTCGGCAGGGGAGAACCCCACAGTCATGACTGCAACAGTGAAGACACTCTAACATCTACATTTATGGTAAGTGTACACAACTGTACTTTCTCCTCCACACTAGCTTGCTCGTAGTGTCCCCTGTAATAGTAGCTGTTGTGATTGTGGTACATGGAAATTTCTTCCCCCTCCATTGATTCTGTAATAGGGGATTGTGAAAAACTTGATTTGTCTGCACCTGTTCATTATTCCTTTTCTGTAATTATTTCAGAACACTGTAGTGAAGGGGGAATCCCATTGTTAGGTATAGGAGCCCCTGCTCCACTTCTGGGGGGGTCTTGTATTATTAGATCCATTGGAGTCTTCCTCCATCATAATCATGTACATTCTCACGGAAGTTACCATGGTTTGGTTGGCTCCCACATCTCAAATCTCCCCATGCTTGTGATTTAGGTGGACTGGGGTATGCCTTCCTTTCCACATATTCTTTGTCATCCCGCTCCAGTTTGTTTTTTTTTCTTTTACTTTATTGAGCTGCTGTTCAATACTCAAATTATTTTATGTTAAGAAACATATCTGTTATATGTACTGTCCTGTTTAATAGTATTTTATAACCATTGCACTTCAGTACTCAGTGACTCAATCAGTTTAGAGTTCTGTCTTATCACTACTTGTAAATACAACCATGTTTAGCAAATAATATAATCAAGTCCTGGTGTAAAGGAACTGGACATATCTTAACCTATTCCTCATAAGTCTGACAAATTTCTTTCACCCAAGGATCCTTCCCTGGAGCAGGGGTCCTGCCATAGATTCTATGGTGGTGGTCACAGCTACCAGAAAGGAACTGGCAGAACAGGGATCTACTCTCCATCCACCAAAGTGGGAGTCTCATACGTTGGATATGTTTGGGAAGTGAGTCTACACTTCAGACCCCTTTGCTGTTAGGGAGGTGAATTATTTGTCAGATGCCACTCATTTTCTGAGAGGTTTGATCAAGGAGCTCTCCAAAACTCCCTCAGGATCCCTGTCTGCTTAGCAGAGGAAATCCAGTCTTTTGACTCAGTTGGCTGCCCCTCTGTATTTATCCAGTGTCTTGATGCATCTCCTTTCCAGTGCTGTAACAGGTGCTTGTACAGCAGTGGGCACCTGCATCACTGTTTGCAGACGTGCCTCATTGCAGCTTTGTGATTTTGCAGCGCATTTGTGAATGTTCTTTAATACCCTTTATGATAGATTGACACTGTGTGGTTTAAAAGTTATAAAAACACTTTCCAGAGGTGAAAAAGATTGCATGACTCTGTCTGCCATAGGTATCAAGATGTTCATCGTGTTACACTGCTGCAGTCATTACACTTGGGTTATCCTGCCGTCAGGCAGTTCCCCAGTCGGCCTGAGTTCCAAAGTCTCGGTCCGGCATCGGTTGCGGTCGCCTCCTTCCTGACATCAGTGTGACAGGGGTATATAAGATGCAGCCGGCGCCATTTTCTTCAGTCTTTCTTGCCGCGTGGTGCCCGAAGCAAAAGCAGTTCGCAAGTGCCAGTCGGCCATCTCCTGAGATTTTCATTCCGAATCCAGAACTGAAGTCTTCTACAAAGCTAAGTACCCCGTTGGGGAAAGTTTTTCTTGCCTCAGACTGATGTCAGTAAAAGTTAATAACTGTATTTCTTGTGGAAAGCAAATACCTCATAAGGATTTCCATTCCTATTGTATCCCATGCCTAGGCCCAGACCACGACGTCACTGGTTGTCTGTTTTGTGCTAGGTTTAACAAGCGCACTATTAAACATCTGTTTGATTTTGCCCGCCATTATTTTGGTAGAAAATTCAATTATACCATGCCTTCGGAACTTCCGACGACCGGAGTACACAAAAAGCGCAAAAACAAGGATAGGCATCCGAGGCCCAAAACTGACTAAACCTCTTCTAGGCCAGTCGCTGGTTCTCTGGTTTTCCGCGAGGTGCCTTCGCAGCCCCTGACGACCGCTTCTGTAGAACCACAGGCCACCTCTGACTCACACGTGGAGATGGCTAGGCCTTCGGACACACAACTTATTCAGCCTACTGAGACTAACCTTTCAGAGGGATCCGGAGTAGGTGAGCAACCCACGGCTGCAGAGGGTGTCTTCAGACCTACTCAGTTGTGCATTAAGCCCTCAGATAAGTCTAAGCCTCCTTTAAAATCAAAGAAACTAAAAGGCCTAGCTAGGATGCAGACTGACTCATCCGACCAGGTGTCCATCTCTTCTGATTCATCCTCAGACCTAGGATACTCTTTACCCCCTTATGAGGATTCTGATGCTGAGGAATCAATTCCATCTGCCTCCCCGCCTGAGGACTACTCCCTTGAGGAAACCCTACATACCATGAGGGAGCATTTACACTGGGAAGGCCAGGATTACTCAGAATCCAAGAAAAGGCTCAGAGACTTCCTTTTATTACCTCAACACAGACCCCTTGCTATTCCGCCAGTGTTGGATATTGTGGATGATGTGTATACTGAATCAAGCTTAAATCCCGATTCCTTACCTCCAGCCCCTGTTAAACCTGACCGATACTACAGAGTCCCTGACTCTCATAAATTTCTGTATAAAAGCCCTGTAGCTGACCCTGAAACTATTTCTCAGGGACCCAAAGGAGTTAAGGCCTAGTCAGCCAAAAATCCAGTTCCCTCTGATAGAGATTCCAGAGCATTAGACAGATGGGGAAAGAAAGTATGTATGTCTGCAACTTAAGCAATGAGAGCCTTAAATTGCCAGTTTCACATGCTAAAATATCAGCAATTTTTACCGTCTCAGTTAAAACAAGAAATGCTTCCAGAATCAGATCCCCCTAATTTTAAAGAAATGCAGGATTTATTGCATGCAGCTGAACAAGTGGGAAAGCATACTTTGCAATGTGGTTTTGATTCTCTAGAGGCCTCCTGCAGAGCAGCAGTTACAGGCTCTGTCATTAGAAGACATGCTTGGTTAAAAGAACATACATTACCAGATCATGTTAAAGCAAAATTATTGGATGCACCTTTGCAGCAGGATGTGTTTTTTGGAGTTAAGGTAGAAGAGGTATTAAAGAAAATGGAGGATAAGGCAAAATCTATGCAAACTGGGAAGGATTTCTTACAGGTTCAGCCTCCTAGATTTAGCAGAAACTGGCCAACTAAGAATCTGTCCTTTCCAATTACAGACCGACCTCAAAGGGGAAGATACAGACGTCCAAGAGGCAGAGGTCAAACACAAGGTCCTTATAGGCCTCGACAATAGGTTACATCAGGCCAGAAAGAAGAAGACAGGCCCCAACCATATAAAAAGCAGCTCCTATGACTTCCCACTTCAGCTGCCATACAAATCCCTCTTGGCAGCCCCCTTGGGAGGAAAACTGGCAATCTTCTACCACAACTGGCAAATGATCACCAAAGACAAATGGATTCTCAACATTGTATTTCAAGGTTACAAGTTCCACTTTCACACTCTGCCAAGGTTAAACGGAATGCCAAATCTGCCACCAAATCAATGGGCAGAGCTATTCAGAAGGTACCATCACAGGAGCAAGGACGAGGATTTTACTCAAGACTTTATGGTACCCAGAAAGGACAAATCCTGGAGGCCCATTCTAGATCTTTCATCTCTAAACACTTAACTGGATGTTCCGAAATTCAAAATGTTGACACTACAGCAGCTTCTTCCCATGCTGGGCAAGAAAGCTTGGCTCGTGACTTTGGACCTCAAGGAGGCATACCTGCATGTCCCTATCAGACAAAACTGCAGAAGATACCTCAGATTCATAGCTGGTTCAATGCACTACCAATTCTCTGCACTGCCCTTTGGATTATCTACTGTGCCCAGGGTCTTCACAAAGTGCCTGGCACCAGTAATTGCATTTTGCAGACTGAAAGGAATTCATATTTATCCATACCTAGACGACTGCCTGATTCAAGCAGAGAGCGAGGACTTTCTTCTAAAAGCATCTGGCGTTTGTAAAAAAGTTAAGTTGCTTGGGGTACACAGTAAACGAAAAGAAATCAAAACTAGTGCCCTCACAAGAGATTATATTCCTGGGTGCCAGCTTGAACAGAACGGCCCAGATGGCTTACCTCACGCCAGACAAGCAAGGATAACTGACTCGATACTTTCAATTGATGGCAACAAAGACCAAACTCCCTGCAAGAAAAATTCTGAAGGCCTTGGGTTACGTGGCATCCTGCATACTACTAATTCCATATGCCAGACTGCATATGAGGAAACTACAGTGGTACCTAAAGAATGTATGGTCTCAACTAAAGTTTGGAAACCGTTATACCACTAATCCCTTGCCTTCAACAGGAGTTTCAGTGGTGGGCTCAAGCTTGTCACCTCAACAAGGGACAGCCTTTTACACAACCCACAGCCAGGCAAACACTGACAACAGATGCATCGGATTACGCCTGGGGAGCACACATGGCAGGCAAATGTATTCAGGGCACGTGGCCCGCAGAACAAAGGCATCTTCACATCAATCAAAAAGAGATGCTAGCTGTACAAAATGCCCTTATTACTTTCAAGGGCCTGTTGCATTCAGGGCAGCTATTACTAACAACAGATAACACCACAGCTATGTGGTACATAAAGAAGCAAGGGGGCACTCACTCCTACCCCCCTTTGCAGACCAGCCATGACCTTGTAGAACACGGCTATAAACCAAGTTCATCTGCAAGCACAATTCCTGCCAGGAGAGAAAAACGCACTGGCAGACTTAAGCAGAAACATCATGGATCCCCACGAATGGGAATTGAATCCACAAATATTCAGAATGATAACACAGAAATGGTGGAGCCCAGACATAGATCTGTTTGCATCCCGAATAAACTGCCAGCTACAAAAATTCTGCACAAGGAGTTATCATCCACAAGCATGGAAAGTGGATGCCCTCTCATTCAGCTGGAAGAGCCTACAAGTATACGCTTTCCCACCACTACCTCTCCTGCGAAAGGTTCTCATAAAAGCCAGGCAAGAAGAGCCAAAGATGATTCTGATTGCACCAGACTGGCCACACCAACACTGGTACCCAATCTTAAGGAGCTTAGCACAAGAACCACCCTGGATTTTGCCTCAAATCCCACATCTGCTAACTCAGCACAACAATCAAATACTACACAGCCAGCTAAAGACCTTAAACCTAGCTGCATGGAAGATTCCTCTGTCAAGCAAGCAATGCCTGTCTCCAAAGCTGTTATGGATGTCATTCTGGAGGCCAGAAGGCCTTGTACCAGGAAACCCTATTGGGATAAATGGAAGAGATTCTGTGCCTGGAACCAAGCTCACAGCCTTGACCCTCTTGTCCTAAACATTCCTCAGATACTACTATACTTAACGGAGATGCTGGACAAACGCCTCTCCTTCTCATCCATCAAGATCCACGCATCTGCCATCTTTGCTCATTACAACACAGATCCACCAATTTTTTTGAATCCTCTGTTAAAACAGTACCTCAGAGGGGCTAAAAACATAAGACCGCCCCGTAGAGCACCTACTCCAACTTGGGACCTCAACTTTGTTTTGGAAAAACTAACTTTACCTCCTTTTGAGCCAGCTAACACAGCAGAATTAAAATATATCTCTTGGAAAACTGCTGTGCCTCCTGGCAATAACATCAGCATGAAGAGTTTCAGAATTACAGGCACTAATGGCAGTGGAACCTTTCCTCATTTTCCACCAGGACAGGGTGTCTAAGAACTAACCCTACGTTTATGCCAAAGGTGGTATCCAGTGTGGCTCTAAAACTATTCACCTGCCAACGTTTTATCCTAAACCACATAATAAAGGGGAGAGACTACTGCATTTTTTGGACATTCACAGGCAGTTGCGCTTCTACTTGGACAAAACCAAAGCTTTCAGAAAATCTGAGCAATTATTGGTAGCATATGCTGCAGGAGCACAGGGAAAATCCATTTCAGAACAGACTATTTCAAAATGGATAGGACAATTGTATACGTTTCTGCTACACATACCATGGAAAACCTGTACCTAGCAGCATTAGATCTTACTCCACCAGGGCAACAGCCACTTAAAGTGCCTACCTCAGGGGAGTACCTACCAAGGATATTTTGGAAGCAGCAACATGGAGTTCTGTGCATACCTTCACCAAACATTACCATTTGCCTTTATACTCCAAATCCAGAGCTGGCTTTGCCATTGCTGTACTGCAGAGCCTTATAATGAACATAGTACAGTTTTGTACATACCATAAATGTAGATGTTAGAGTGTAAACACTGCTGCAGTCCAGGTTACCCTCCCTCCTTCCCCTCATACTTTCTGGTATTTACCTAAAGCATCTACTCTGTATTACCTATGTGGAGTATTTGCTGGTAACTAAAAATGGTTTGTTGCTTTTCTTTTGTATTTTTTATTAGCAATTTGTATTGCCTACCTATTTGGGGGGCACCTGACATCTGGGCAAGAAAAATTGAAGAAAATGGCGTCAGCTGCATCTTATATACCCCTGTCGCACTGACGTCCCGGAGGAGGCGACAGCAACCGACGCCGGACCAAGACTTTGGAACTCTGGCTGACTCCAGGACCGCCTGACGGCAGGATAACCCAAGTGTAATCACTGCAGCAGTGTTTACACTCGAACAGCTACATTTATGGTAGGTACAAAACTGTATTTTCTGTACATACCTTCACAAAACATTACCACTTGCCAATTTTCTCTAAATCCAGAACTTGCTTTGCCACTGCAGTCTTGCAGGGCCTTATAGCTGCTCCTAATGCTATCTAAATTCCTCCTCCCATCCTTAGCTTTGGGAATCTACCCAAATGTGATGACTGTAACAGTGCAACACGAAGAACATAGTACGGTTGTGTACACTTACCATAAAAGTAGATGCTCGAGTGTATTCACTGTTGCAGTCCTGGTTACACTCCCTCCAGCCCCCTGGCTTTGGCTATATCTCTACGCTTCTTTACTATACTTAAAAAGATTTTTGGTATATTTGCTTTTTTGTTGGAGGTATATCCTTGTGTGTGTGTGTGTGTGTGTGTGTGTGTATATATGTGTGTGTGTATATATGTGTGTGTGTATATATGTGTGTGTGTATATATGTGTGTGTGTATATATGTGTGTGTGTATATATGTGTGTGTGTATATATGTGTGTGTGTATATATGTGTGTGTGTATATGTGTGTGTGTGTATATGTGTATATATATATATATGTGTGTATATATATATATATATATATATATATATATATGTATATATATATATATATATATATATATATATATATATATATATATATATATATATTTCATTTACATTTAGTATAATCAACAACATTTATATTTAATTGCTTCTCATTAGGGGGGGCACCTGACATCTGGTGCAAGAAAAACTGATGTATTGGTGTCGACTGCATGCTTTTTACCCCTGACTACCTGAAGTCACAGCAGATGAGACAGCAACCGATGCAGGACTCAAGACTTTGATAAACAGGCTGACTGAGGGCTACTGCAAACAGATAACCCAAATGTGATGACTGCAACAGTGAATAAACTCTAACATCTACATTTATGGTAAGTGTACACAACTGTACTTTCTTATGAACCTCTTGTATATATGGAAAATAAACAGCACCAGAAACTCTAGATTCAAGGACTGATCTTTGCCGTTGACATAAATAGAACATGTTGGAGAGATCTGTGTCGAAAAGGATTTCCAGAACTATGGACTAAGCCCCCCACCCGTTTGAAGCATGGTTCACCCCTGACCCTATTCATACAAAACGTTTATCATTGAATGGAAAATTGCAAATTAATCCTTGGTCTAGACCCTATGTCTCTAGACAGAGGTCAGCAGTAAGTAGATTAACCCCAATCTAAATATAGCCCCCACCACCACACACCCAACCCCTAGCTTACCACTTTACTAACATATCCCCAAATATAGGTGCCTAAAGTATTCTGGGACAAAAGTAGGTTGGGTTGCACGGCTAAGCTTATAAAGACCCTGGTGGTCATTACTTAGTGTAATGCAACGAACCTATAAGGTAACTTGCTCTTTACAAGGGGATTATGAGTATGGGGAGGGGCCTGAGCACTAGATCTGAAGTTTGAGCGCGGCTGAAGTCTGACCCAATTTGGATCTGAAGACCCATCCTTTGAGGAAGGAAGAAAGCAGACAACACAGATCAGTCATTATTGTAAGTACATAACTTATGGTTTACTTAACACAACTGTACTGCCTTTTAGTTGCACATCAGGTGAAAAGTGACTCTGTGATCTACATACCTGTCTTCTTCGTTTCTTGGACTTGCACTACTTTAGGTTGTTTTTATGGGTCTGCTTTTTGTTCTGGAGAACTGCCAAGGGAGTAGGGGGTGCATCCTTTTATACCAGCGGTGAGTTGATTGCTGCAATTGTAGGGATGGCTTAAGAAAAGTTAGTCACCAATTCTGGTTGTACTACTGTGAATTTTGCCAACCCCCCCCAAACACACACACACACACACACACACACACACACACACACACACACACACACACACACACACACACACACACTGGCAGTAGGAGACTATTTTGGACTGCTTTATTGAATTGTGGGTGCAGCTTTGTTACTTGAATAACATATTTTGCATGAGCATCTATTTTTGGACAATAAGTATAAAACTCAGATGTCTGGATTAATTGACTGTATTCATGAATGATTTACCAGCAAATCAGACTTTTTACGAAGGATAAAGCAAAAGTATGAACAAAATCAGGGAAGGTCTGTGAAAGTAGGGACAGTGACAAGTATGCATATCTCCTCAATGAGATAAATCTTACCGCTTCTGCTGTTTGACGACTGCTGAACAGCAGTGACTAATCTGGTGTGGCAGTACCAATGTTGTACAAGGCATTGCTGTTTGCTGAGATAAGTACATAACTAGTACTGTTGTGGCTTATGCATGTTTGTGTGTGTGTGTAAAAAAAAAAAAAATCACTGATTTTTATCTGTGCATGCACCCAATAATGCCAGGACACAGACATTCTTCTGTGTATCAGTAAAAAATGTACCCAACAAGTAATTATATTTCGAAAGTAAGACAACATATATCACAGAACATTTAGACACTTAAATATTCTTGGAGTCTGGTTGCCCCCACTCACCAGACTGTCTAAATGGATAATGGGGACTCCCTTTATCATCCTTGACTCTGTGGGGGCCCCCACCAAAGCTGTTGCTTGTTGGAGAAAAATGTATCAATTTCCTGAATACGCTGTTTAACCTGAATGGTGCTGAGATATGACCCTTTTAGGATAAAGCTAATAGCCTCTGTTTACAACCACACCCATTCTAAAACCAGCCCTGCTCAAATGTGTGTGTGTACATAAAGCTGCTATGGGTTATGAGGGGCTGGAGATTGTGTGGATATTGCATCTTTAATTGTCATCACAGTCAAACCTTAGAGGTGCGCACATGAAGTCATTATAGCTTGTTTTTGAGCTGAGGGCAGTGTTTCTCACAGACCTCAGAGGTGTACAAAGAAGGTTACTATAGCTTGTGTAAGAGAGGTGTACTGTCTAGGAGCAACAAATTTGAATATCACATGAAATCATTCTCACGATCACATATTAGGCACATAAACATGCGACTGCCTTTGACGGCTGGGGTGAAGAACATGCTATGTATATGTATATCATCAGTCACTTGAAATATATGACAAAGGCAATTTAAATAGGTTCATACCAGGCTATCTGCCCTGGGGCAATTATAAGCCTAGCCCGATTCTGTATGGCTTACGCCACCCCTTGATTTGAGTATACTGTGCCCTTTTTAAGGTTTAGTTTACTGTGCCTCTGTCTAATAGTGACACGGGAGTGATCCCTGGGACAGACTTATGATCCCCCATCCACTTATCGAGATTCTTCTTGAAGAGATTCAGTGAGGTGCTCTGCCTCACATGAACTGGAATTCTATTCCAGAGCGAAGGGAGCCTCTGGGTTATGAACCTGTCCCTCCAGCAAGTTCTATTTATTTCTGTGCTGAGGTTCAAGTCCCTCGAGCGTGTGGCTCTAAGGGATTTAGATTTACTGAGGTGGAACATGTCCATTAATTCTGGATTTGACATAGCTTTGTATGTCAGGCATAGATCGCCTCTAAGTAGGCGGTATGCAACTGAGTAGAGCTGGAGTTTTTTTAACCGAGCAGCATATGGCATCTGTTTGAGACCCTTGATCCTCTTGGTGAGATACTTTTGGGGTCCTTCTAATTGCTGTAGGTGTCTGGTAAGGTACATCCCAAAAGGGGCATTGTATTCTATGATGGGCCTGATGAGGGATGAATAAAGGGGCACGATTACCTCTCTTTATCTAGATGTGAAACTCTTCGTGATGAGGTGGGCTATGTAGAAGGTCTTTCTAACCACTTTGGCAATGTGGTTTTCAAAGGAGAGATTGCTATCAACTTGGGTCCCCAGGCCCCTAATAACTTTCTCTGTACTTAATGGGTTTCCGCCTATGTGGTAATTTGTGGGCACATTGTTTTTGCCAAAGGGTATGACTATACATTTTTTTTCATTTAGCTTTAAACGATGGTGCTGGCACCAGTTATCTGTCTCTGCGAGACATTTTTGAAGGATGTTTGTGTCAGCTGAAGAGTTGATTATGGCGCCCAGTTTGCAGTCGTCTGCGAACTTGGTGAGCCATAGTCCTCCCACGTTTGCCTGTACCTCGGAAAAGTATATACCGAACAAGAGTGGTCCCAGGACAAGAACCCTGTGGGATGCCACTTGTGACCGGTTTCGAGTCTGACATGGCTCCAGCAACTCTCACTCTGTGGGTTCTGTCTTTTAGCCAGTTTGCGACCCATCTTGTGACATAGGGGTTTATATTTAAGCTGGATAGCTTATCTATGATGCCCGAGTGGGGTATTGTGTCAAATGCCTTTGCAAGGTCCAGATAGGCTGTGTGGACTACCTTCCCTTCATCTATGGCTTTGGTGACTGTTTCAAAGAAGTTAACCAGGTTCAAAAGGCAGGATCTGCCCTTGACAAAGCCAAAGTGGGTAGGATCTAGTGTCTGTAGGTCCCCAATGTCTTTGTTTATGAGCTCCATGATGATCCTCTCCATAGCTTTGCAGACTAAGCTAGTCAGGCTTATGGGGCGATAGTTTCCAGGGTCCGTAGAGGCTCCACCTTTGTGGAGTGAGACCACTGTTGCTGTACGCCATTCTGTGGGCACATATCCTGTAGTGAGGCTGAGATTGTATAGCTGTTTTATTTGAGGGATTAGTTCCTCTTGTAGTTCATGTAGGACGCAACCTGGGACGCCATCTGGTCCCATGGAAGCAGTGTTTTTTGCTTTGGAGAGGGCAGCCTTCACCTGAGCTTCTGAGATGTTTGGGAGGCAGCCCTCTGCCGGGATAGATGCTTGCTCTTTTGGGGGTGGGGGTGGGGTGGGGGAGTTTGCACTGAACCTGCCTGCCAGGATATTGGCGATGTATGTGGGTTCAGTGTATTTTTTGTCGTTTAGAATCAACTCAGAACAAGTCTGGGAGTTGCATCCCAGGTTTCTAACATAACTGAAAAAAGCCTTATGATTGTCTTTGGTGTCCTGTGCAATTTTTCTCTCGAAGCTGGCCTTGGAGGATTTTATGAGGGATCGTAATTTTTTGCTAGTACTGATCAGAGATGCCTTCCCTATTAGGGATTTTGCTCTATCATGTAGTAGCTTCCTCCTTCTGTTGTACAGTTTATTTATGGCAGGGGTCCACCAAACTGGACGCCTCTCTTTGGATGATTGGGTCTTGGTTTTGTTTGGGATAGCATTATCCATGCATTCCTGGAGATGTCCGTAGAACGCATTTATATAAGATTCTGCAGTTTGGGCTGTAGTTTCCACTGGCCCTGGGGCCTTGAAGGATTCCACTTCGGTTTTGAGAAGTTCGCTTTTGAGAAGTTTTTCACTGTAGTTTTCTGGGCTGGGGGTGGGGTCGGGATGTGGACATCCAGTGAAATTAATTCATGGTCTGATCTTACCAATGAGGGATATACTTCTGGTGTGGAGCATAGAGTCCCCATTTTGGTAATTATCAGGTCTAGTATGTTGTCCCCTCTTGTGGGAGTGGTGACTAGTTGTTCCATAGCATTTGAGTTTATAATTTCCAGGAATCTTTGGGCTAAGGTGCTGGGGCTTGAGTAGTGTTCCCAGTCAATGTTTGGGTAGTTGAAGTCGCCCAATATAATGGTGTTCGGAGAGATCTTCATGTTCTCCAATGTTTTCAGGAAAGCCGAATGGGATTCCTGACTTTGAGAGGGTGGTCTGTAGGATGCTATAAACTGAAAAGCAGTCTTGCCCACTGTTAGTTGCACATGGATGGTCTCCGATACTTCGTGCAATGCCACTAACCTGGAGGTGTGGATATCCTTGATAAATATGGAAACGCCCCGTCCTTTTGTGGTTCGGTCCGGGTTTTGGGGCCGAAAAGCATGATACAAGGTATAGCCTGGTAGTGCTGGGGTGCTCTCTGGGGCTTTGAACCAGGTTTCTGTCACTGCACAGATATAGATATTCTCTATACTGAGGAGAGCTCCGAGTGCGTGCATCTTGAGGTTAAGACTTCTGGCGTTTAGCAGCATTACCCTTAGTTTCTTGTTCCTTGTGCTGTCTATGGGGGAGGGTTTGACTTTTGAGCCTTGCCTAAAAAAGGCACTATGGGGATGGCAAGAGCCTTTGCCAATATCCGAAAGCCCAGTGGTGACAGGTGCAAGCCGTCCCTAGCGAAGCAACGTGGCTTGTCGAGCATGTCATCCCAGGCTGACAGACACTGGATCCCCTTTGAATGACACCAAAATTTTAGCCAATTGTTAAAATCGATCATTTTGTCTTTGTACTGTGGCACCATTCTAGGTGAGGGTAAGATGCTGCTCAAGGTCAGGGTCATACCAGCCTGGGCTACATGATCAGAGAGCTCCTCTGTCTCTTTTCATGTAGTCCAGGGAGGTACGTCTCAGGTCATTCACACCAGCATGTACAATGACTGAGTCCTGTTTGTATTTGCTTTGGAGTGACCTGAGTGCTTGCGTTATATGTCGGATCCTAGCACCCGACAGGCAGCTCACCGTGACCTTCTCTTTATTCAGCCTGGTGAGCGGGATGTCAGTGTGACAATAGTCACCTATAACAAGAGTATCAGGTGTGTTATTCAGCCTTAAGGGCTGTGGCTGCTTGGCACACTGACTTTGTGGGTTATGTGTTGTGTGTTTTGTTTTGAGGTAGCATTTGCTTGGATGTCTGCTTTGGAGGTCTGTGTTGCTTAGGTAGAATTTTATTTAGAGCCTCCAAGTAAGTTTTTGTGCATTTGTGTTTGGTTCGCTGATGTGGTGGGACTATGTGATACTGGAATTGTGTTGTGTGAGGTTACCTTCTTCTCCTGACTGGTTACACCAGTTTTGAGGTGAGAGAGCTCAGCCTCCAGTTTGGCTAAATAGTTGCATCTCTCACATATATTTGAACCTGTTTGGAGGAGGAGAGGGTTGTCCGTGTACATCCCATCCTCTGCTTTCATCCCAGTCTAACACCAGAGGGATGCAAAGGCAGTGACTGTCCTTTTTAGAGGGTTAAAGAGGTAGGCAGTATTTCCAGATAAGACTTAAATATTCTCACAACTACTGGCTTGTTAGTTTACTGTAAGCTACAAATGTGAGAGTGTTCAATCTCGCCGTTTGTTCTTACACGTGGGTTCGGAGCCGATCCTCTGCTCCGAGTCGGCCGCATAGCAAAGCTCTGCATTTTAGAGAAGCTCGAGACCAGGCTATATCCCACAATCCTCCCTGCCATTACTCAGATCTAGTTTGCCGCTGCAACGGGTCACATTGCTCAGAGAGCTCGGACCAGAGAAATTGTTGTTAGACAGATAAGATGGTCTTTTTTTTTTTTTGTTACAAAAGTTCTTATACTCCTATAGTTTTTTGATATTTTATTTTCTATACTATAGTGAGTGTGTGTATGTGTATATTGTTAGTTTTTTACAGGTTTCCCTTTTGGGGCCTACCCTTACTTTAACCTATAGCTTTAACTGTAAATTCTCTTTAAACTTAAAATTATTAAACTTTAAATTCTCTCTTCTTTACAGTTTACTGTTATGTCTGAAAAAGCCAAGTCTGGTTTTAAAAGGTGTCAGTGTGGACAGAAAATGTCCATCACTGACGACCACACTTCCTGCGTCTACTGTCTTGGCCCTCTCCACTTGCAAGAGGATTGTTCTATTTGCCATTCCTTCAGTGGGAGGGTCATGACAGATAGACGCGGGAAACTTATTGACAGGAGACTTCTTAAGCCTGCCTTCCAGGAGGCCTTGGACAAGTCTGACCAGGCTTCTATGTCCTTGAAGGGGTCGAAGATGTCGGAGTCCATGTCATCGGCTCTGAGTACATCTTCTAAAGTTCGTTCGCCGGTTCCACAGACTTCGGGGCCGAGCGAATGTTTATCTCTCACTGAGCCCCCAGGTCTTGGAACCGGTGTCGGAACTACCGCCACCGTCTATCCTTCGGTCGGTGCCATCTTCGGCCCCTTCGACCTGATCTTCCAGACCATTATCCGATACTGATGTGGATCGTGTCGTGCAGAAACTTATGGAGAACACGGCCCTTTCCAAATTGATTGCAGTTTCCTCCCAATTGGCGTCGAAACTAGAAGGCCTTCCCCCATCTCCAACAGGTCCTCCTTAGAGACCCAACCAGTCTTCGGAGCCGGAAGAGGATGAGCCGATGATAGTGGAGCCCTCTGTGCCGAAACCGTCCATTGCACGATCGACACCATTTACCTCTACTCCATCGGAACCTATAGGTGAGTCGCGGAGTCGACGATCTCTCCTTGGTTCCGGGACCGAGAGTCGTACCGACCTTTCGGTGGCGACTCTCCCTCTCGGGGCCTCAGCGCAGATCGGCTCCGTCCTCTGGGTCGAGACCCATGGGCCCCGTGTCTCGGATTCTTCTATGTTCTTCGGAACCGGGGGAGTCCTTGACCCAGGTTCAGGGGTTTTTGACCTTATGAGGAAGGTTTTGTCTACACAGAGAACCACTTCATCGGACGCGTCTTCTCCCTCCCTTAAGGAGCCGTTCTCTGTTTCTGTTCCCACGACACATCCAAAGCGTGGAGCACCATTGTCTCAGCCATCCCCAGAAGATGCCCCCTGTTCCTCGGAGGCCTCACCGGAATCTCCCTCCAATGAGGTTCTGAGGAAAAGATTGTGCAAGAGGAGGCACTTAGATTCCCCACAGGAATCTCTAACTTCTGACACTGACTTGGATGAGTCAGAGGGGTCCCCAAAATCCCCCTCCGAGGATGTCTCATTTGCGGACATCTTGGAGATATTAAAACAGAGGGGTGATTGGCAGTCCCTAGCCCCCACTGAGGACGAGTCGGTGTTGCTGAAGGCATTTGGTGCTCAACCTTCTACCTCCTGGGTTACTCCGCCCTTCGATGAGTTAATGGATTTGATTGCTCTGAGGGTGTGGGAGACACCTGACACAGTGGAACCGGTCCCTCGAAAACCAAGTAAATTTATTACTGCTCCCTAGGACAAGACTTATCTCACCAAAGGAGTCCCGGTTGACGCTATGGTGGTGGCCGCAGCCACTAAAAAGGAGATGTCTGAGTCTTCTTCTTCTGTTCATCCTCCTAATAAAGATTCTAGGACTATGGACAGTTACGGGAAGCGCGTATTTAGTTCAGCGACATTTTCCATGCGTTCGCTAAACTATTTGACACATTTTACACGACTACAGAGGGATCTCATCAAGGAGCTGAGAGATGCCCTCCAGGGTAACACAGATGCTGCTGTTTCAGATAAGGTAACAGCACAACTTAACACCCTTACCTCCGTAGTGAACTCGTCCATGAGGGTCATCTCGTATGCGGCTGAAGGGTCGAGTAGGGCCGCAGCTTCAGCGATTGCTCTACGAAGACGATCCTGGATGCGGCTGTGCTCTTTTGCGGAAGCCTTCAAGTCTTCTTTCGCCAACGCCCCCTTTGATGGTGCCACTCTTTTTGGGCCCAAAGTGAAAGAGACATTAACTCGGTGTGAGCAGGAAGGAAAGACTCTGCTGTCGGAGTCCGTTTTACCGTTCCATCTAGACCGTACCCCAAAGGGCAACGAGGCGGAAAAATGTGGTTCCGTAGAACTCTGGGATCTTTCCAGGCCACACAGAGTGAACCCCCCCCCCCAGAGGCAGGGGGGGGGCAGTCATGGAAGACGCCGCCCCGGCGGCAGAGGGGGTCCGCAGAACCAAGGCGACAGGGATACTATCCCTGGTAAGCCTTTCCAGCACTCCTGAATGGGGGCCCGACTGTCCTGCTCTGGAGGCAGTCGGGGGTCGCTTGGCTTTATACCCACAGGCCTGGCTAACTCTCACCTCAGACTCCTCGGTAAAAAGCATTGTAACCAAAGGATACAAAATACCCTTTATGTCAGCTCCACCCCAACAAAGGTCTCCAGATGTGCCACCCCGTCTGCGAGGCCCAGCAGCAATAGAAATTTCAAAGCTGCTCAAAAAGAGTCTTTCAGCCAGTCCCAGCGGACCAAAAAGGATCCGGAACTTACTCAAGGTTCTTTTTAGTTCCAAAAAAGACAAGGGGACTGGAGACCCATTTTGGATATCAGCAATCTCAATACCTTCGTGAAGAAGGAAAAGTTCCGGATGGTCACGCTTCAATCGATCCTTCCATTTTTACAGAAGTACGACTGGATGTGCTCGATAGATCTCAAGGACGCATACTACCACATCAAGATGGCCAGACCGTCCAGAGACCTGCGCTTCCGGCTGGGAGCCAGTCATTTTCAATTTCGAGCCCTGCCCTTTGGGCTCACCTCAGCCCCCAGGGTATTCACCAAATGCATAACAGTGGTAGCGTCTCACTTGAGATGTCTAGGATTCTGGGTGTTTCCCTATCTGGACGACTGGCTCCTCACCGCCACCACCGAGCGTCGCCTCATACAAGCCAGAAACTATACAGTCAACCTTTGTTCCCACCTAGGGATTTCCATAAACTTCGAAAAATCTGTCTTACTGCCCTCACAGCATATTTAATTCATCGGAGCGGACCTAGATACGTGCTTAACATTGGTAAAGCTCCCTCACGTAAGGGCTTCATCCCTCAAGGAACAGGTTCTTCTACTGCAATGCAGGAAAGCCCCAGCCAAATTGTTGTTGAAGGTTTTGGGACTCATGGCAGCATCCCTGATTGCTGTTCCCATGGGGAGATTGCACATGAGGCTCCTCCAATGGCTGCTGTTCACGCAGTGGTCGTTCCAGCAGTTACCCCTAATGCACGAGATTCTATAACAGATTCTTGCAAGCGAGACCTCTCATGGTGGGTGTCCACTCAGGATCTCACTATGGGTCGTCCATTTGTTCTACCGAATCCGACGGCCACTATAGCCACGGACGCTTCCCTGATATGGTGGGGGGGGACTTTTTCAGGGAAGAACAGTCCAAGGGGAATGGTCCAACATGGAGTACAACCTGCACATAAACGTTCTGGAAATGAGGGCGGTGTTCTTGGCGTTGCAACACTTTCAAACCCTCCTACCTCGAGGAACAGTAGCAGTTCAGACAGACGACATGTCTGTAGTCTGGTACATAAACAAACAAGGGGGAACCAGATCTTACCCATTATGCAGAGAGGCCATGAGAATTTGGCAATGGGCAGAGTCCACGGGTCGCTTTCTGATAGCAACGCACATCCCGGGGTCATCCAATGTCATTGCGGACAGGTTGAGCAGAGCCATCCTGTTACCTCACGAGTGGTCCCTCAAACTACAGGTGGCGGAAAGAATTTTCCGCAAATGGGGCCAGCCTTGCTGTGATCTATTCGCCTCCCCGATGAATACCAAATGCAGAAGCTATTTTGCCCTTCTACCCCCTCCAGGGGATGTCCCCAGGGACGCACTGATACACGATTGGCCCCCGGGTCTCCTATATGCATTCCCACCTACCCCCTTGATTCCCAAATTTCTTCAGAAAGCCATGAACCTGGAAAGGACAATTATACTCATAGCCCCATTCTGGCCTCGACAGATATGGTTCCCGTTTCTTTGAGCCCATCAAACAGAGGAACCGTGGATCGTGTACCCAGTACCAGATCTACTGACACATTCATCGGGAGTTCCTCACCCGTCTCTTCTATCCCTCAAACTAGCAGCTTGGCTGCTCCACTTCCCCGCCTAGCCAGGTCTGATCTACTTTCTCCGGCAGTTCAACGCATTTTGGTTGCCTCTCATAAGGCTTCCACCACAAAACTCTACAAGAGTAAATGGAAACACTTTGTGTACTGGGCATCTAGTCAACACTTGGATCCCTTGGTTGCTCCTTTACATAAAGTTCTAGAATTTCTATCCATCCTTTTCCACGAAGGAGCCTCTACTTCCACACTAAGAGTACAGCTGACGGCCATATCCAACTTCCATGTTGGTGAGGACTGTTCTTCTATTATGTCCCACAGGCTTTGTAATGCTTTTATGAAAGGTTCCTTCCATCTTCGTCCGCCCGTCAGAGACCCTTTATTCCCATGGAATTTAAATTTATTGTTGTCACAACTAATGTTGCCACCCTTCGAACCAGCCTCTTCTTGCCTCCTGAAGTTTTTGTCATGGAAGACTCTTTTTCTTGTAGCGGTTACTTCAGCTCGGAGAGTGTCAGAACTGCAAGCAATATCAATTAAACCGCCTTAGTTAATTTTCCACCCAGATAGTCTCTTTACGAACAAATCCATCCTTCCTTCCTAAGGTATGTTCTGTCATAAATATTAATCAGTCCATTGAACACCCTACTTTCTTCAAAAACCATACCAGCAAGTTGGAGTATATGCTACACAAGTTAGATGTCCACAGACAGCTAAGATTTTATTTGGACGGGACTAAAGACTACAGAAAAACAGATCAACTTTTTATTGCATTTGCAGACAATAAAAAGGGCATGGCAGTTACAAAACGTACGCTCTCCAAATGGCTTACTGATTGGTATAGCCTTTGTGTATTCTAAGTCAAATCAGGCCTTTCCCACCAAACCTAAAGGCCATTCTACTAGGTCCGTCTCCACTTCCTTGGCTCATGCAGCTCGCCTGCCTTTGGACACGATTTGTGCAGCAGCCACGTGGTCTAAACCACATACTTTCATCGCTCATTATAGGGTTGACAAAGCCTTCAAAGACAGGACATCTTTTGGTTCCACTGTGCTCACGAACGTTCTTCCATGAGTCACTCAGGGTGACTGAGCTAGGGACGCTACCAGTGTGTAAGAACAAACGGCGAGATTGAACACTCTCACATAAAGAAGTTATGTTCTTACCATAACGTTCCATGTGGAGTGTTCATCTCGCCTTTGTTCTTACATTCCCCCCCTTCCCTCCCTCGTGTTTGGAAGAACGAGTAGGACTAGAGTCTGGTCCACATGTCTTTACCTCTTCCGAGTATATATTACCTCTTACCTCATAAGGTATATTTCGTTACCCTTTAGTTAATTTGTCAGTGAGATGGTGTCTCTGAATTTTTGTGGCAGTATGTAGCCTTAGCACCTCAGGGTTATTGTTAGTCTGGTTTGATTGCAAACTAGATCTGAGTAATGGCAGGGAGAATTGTGGGATATAGCCTGGTCTCGAGCTTCTCTAAGATGCAGAGCTTTGCTATGCAGCCGACTCGGAGCCGAGGATCGGCTCCGAACCCGTGTGTAAGAACAAACGCGAGATGAACACTCCACATGGAACGTTATGGTAAGAACATAACTTCTTTTTTTGTCAGCTTTGAAAATTAAGCCTTGGGCGCAAATTGTCTTCCTTGAAAGAAAAAAAATTAAGACTGAAATTCTTTTTTTCTTCGTAATTTTTATTTAGGCCACCATTGGAGTAAAATGTTGAGAAAATGCTCTAAAATGCATCCCAGACCATCTGTAAACCTGTGGCTTCTTGGGCCTTGACTTGAGTTATTTGCTAAATGATTATTACCTGGCTGTCTTGTTCAGGAAAGGTGTGTTGAAAGGATGCAAGGAAAACTAAAGCTGAACCACAACAGTAAATTTCTTTCCTTAATCATTATTTCTGTTCAAGCTATTATTGGATGAAAAGGTTGTGTAAAATGCACTTCAGAGCATATAGAAAGTTATGGCTTCTTGAAAAAGCTTAGAGTAAGGCAAAATGTGAGAAAAGGAAGAAAAAAGTAACGGGGATGGTATGGGGAGCCCAAAAGGAGAAGGACTCAGAGGAGCAGACTGGAGGGTGGTTGTGTGTGTGGGGGGGTGTTGAAATGTAGGTCCAGTCATCATTTCACTTTAAGTCCAGACCTGTACATAGACTTGTTGCAATGTACCACTGTTGCAGCTAAGTGCCAGTAACTCTAACTGCCCGTTTGTTAGGCAGCTCAACATAGTGATAGTGTGATGCATAGGCCTGTTGTAATGTAAACGTTTGTAGCTGCAGGTCTGTCTGTGGATACTACTCCTAAAAGTTTGCAGCATGAAATAAAAGGTTGCTTTGGATGGATGGCATTGTTAGGATGATACTTATACTGTAAGTACCTAGGGGGCCCCCAAAATCCTAACACCGGCCCTGGATAAACCAGTTCTTTATGGACTAACAGTGTGCTTATTTTTCAGGTACATTGCTTCAGTGCATGTCAGTGCTGTGGCCAGTTGAGTGCGTAATGCTTTTTTTTGATGAATTTGTGTTACTTATTGCCTGGATTAGGTTGTTTGCTTGGAATCTGCAAATCTTTCATGATTTGTCAGCACGATTATTATTGGAGCACTCAAAATTATTGAGCATGATTTCCTGTCATCTGAGCATCTCTGGTCATTTCCATGAACTGTACCCATTCTTCCACTTTGGGAATATAGGTAAAAGGCAATGGAGCTGTTAAGAGAAGTTTACGTCTTTGTACATGCAGATTTAGTTTTTGAGAGGTAGTGTGTAATAGTATATTTTGTTCTGCCTTTGTAGGTGGTTCAGTTCAAACAGCAGTCTCGTCTGGAAGAGAAGCGTAAGAAGGCCTTGGACCTACAGCTAGATTTTATCGTAGGGCAGACTGAGAAGTACTCTGACTTGCTGAGCCAAAGTTTGAATGAGACTAAGCCTAAACCAGGCTCCTCTTACATTGGCTCTTCCCATGCAGACTCTGCTACTTCCAGCCCTCCTGCATCCATTACTGAAGATGAAGGTCAGTGAAGAGCAGAAGCTCAGGGCTTTTGTTGTTCAACATTGCATAAAATGTATTCTACTAGTTTCATTTTTTTTCTGTTCACTGTGTTAGAAAGTTTGTGTGCTGTTTTGACTGTTGCTTAGTACAGCCATCAAGTCTGCTTTAAATATATTTTTGTGTTGTAATACTACTGTTCACTGTATTTTTATCCTCATTGCTTCTGGTTCACTGTTTTCAGAAGCTGATTACTCTGATCATTACTTCACAGACCATCCCTCATCTTTCCAAAACAGATTCTGTACCGAGAGCATTTTTATGGCAGGTTTTATTACAGACTTTTCTTTCACCCATCATGATGTCTTATTCATCCGTTGCAGTATTATTGACATAAGTGAGTTGCCTGCAAAGGCTACGACCTGATAGGCAGTATATCAAAGTCCCCTTACTACCTAGGGTGCGCGGTACGTTTGACGTAGGCCACCTGCAGATGTCTGCCATAAAAGCGATGTACACCTGTAACACCCTAAACTTCTTTGCTGCCAGTCAGATCACCAGTCCTGGGTGTCACTCTGCTGCCGGAATAGTTTGCCAACTAAGATAAGTGCCCTGTTGGGAAAATATTTTTTTGTCTTTTTCTGCTGCCTTGTTTTTTTATTGAAGGCAAAACTAATGGATTCCCGCTTGGACAACACTGCCCTTTTTGGTAAGCCCTCTGCAGAACTGTTCAGATCTCTGCAACAGAAAAGTAAGCAACTTAAAGACTTTAAGCACATTCTGGTATCTCCTGTGCCTAAATTTCCCAGGAATTACCCTGCAAAAGAAGTCTTTATGTAGGCATTCCAGAGCCCCACAATCAAAGCCTCAAGGCTTAAGAAAACTCAGCAATTTCCTCCTTTGTCTTCCTCCACTTCTCAACTTAATAAGCCGCCCTTTCCTGATCGAACGGACTCCTCAGGAAGTCAGGCCACCCCTCCCATCTCCTAATGCCTAACTGTATCCCTTCCATCCTGAGAACTCATCACCCAAAACACTTGGGTGTTGAGCATCATCTAGAGGGGGGTACTTTATGGTCTGGCACAAGGTGCCTTCCTTCAGGGGTATACACCAGTCCCCAAAAGAACAGGAGCGTCGTTTTCCTCCAGTCCTGCAAAACCTGCTGTAACTGGGAACTGTCGAGCTCATAATCTGAAGACGAGGGAAAAGGTTTCTACTCACAACCTGTTCCTCGTTCCCAGGAAGGAAGATCTTCATTGTGTTAGTGTTGTAGTCATTACACTTCGGTTATCCTACCGTCAGGCGGTCCCGTAGTCGGCCAGAGTTCCAAAGTCTTGGTCCGATGTCGGTTGCTTTCACTTCTTCCCTGACGTCAGTGCGCTAGGGGTATATAAGATGCATCCGACGCAATTTTCTTCGGTCTTTCTTGCCGCGCGGTGCCCGAAGCAGAAGCAGTTCGCAAGTGCCGGTCGGCCGACTCCTGAGATTTTCGGTCTATTTTCAGATCCGAAGTCTTCAATAAAGCTAAGTACCCTGTTGGGGAAACTTTTTTCTTGCCTCAGGCCGATGTCAGAAAAAGTTAATAATTGTATTTCTTGTGGGAAGCAAATACCTCATAAGGACCTCCACTCTTAATGTATTCCATGCCTAGGCCCTGATCACGACGTCACTAGTCGGTTTTGTGCTAGATTTAACACACTATAAAAACACAGTTTGATTTTGCTTTGCACTACTTTGGCCGAAGGTTCAATTATACTATGCCTTCTTATCAACCGACGACCGCAATACCGGAAAAACGCAAAGACAAGGATAGACAGGCATCCGAGGTCCAAAACAGACTAAACCTCTTCTAGGCCAGTCGCCAGTTCTCAGTGAGGCGCTTTTGCATCCCCTGACACCCGCTACCTCAAAGCCACAGGCCTCCTCCGACTCCCACGTGGAGACAACTATGCCTCTGGAAACTCAAGGTATTGGGCCTACGGAAACTAATCCCTCAGATGGGTCCGGAGCTGCTGAGCAGGCATTGGCTTCTGAGGGGGTTTTCTGACCTTCACAACTTACCATTAAAGCAAAAGCCAAGACAAAAGTACCATTAAAGACAAAGAAGCAAGTACAGCATTCTCCTGGACAGTCCTCCATGCCTAAGAAACAGATGCTTAAAATGGCCGAAGACCTCATTACTCTAATCAGGGGTTCCCATCCCCCTCCCGAGAAAAGGCCTAGGCAGGATACAGACTATGATTCCTCTGATCAGGTTTCCATTTCCTCTTCCTCTTCAGACCAGGGATACTCTCTACCCCCCTATGAGGACTCTGATGCTGAAGAATCTATCCCTTCAGCCTCTCCTACTGAGGATTATTCTTTTGGGGAAACTACATACCATGGGGGAGCATTTCGATTGGGAAAGCCAGGATGAGTCCAAGAAAAGGCACAGGGATTTCCTTTTATTGCCTCAGCACAGGCCCCTGGCTATTCCGCCTGTGCTAGATATTGTGGATGATGTATTCTCTGAATCCAGCTTATCTCCTGATTCTTTGCCCTCTACACCAGCCAAGCCAGATAGGTGTTATAGAGTCCCTGACTCTTACAAGTTTCTTTATAAAAACCCTTCTGCTGATCAGAAACTATTTCCCAGGGTCCAAAAGAGGTTAAGGCTTCCATTGCAAAAAATCTAGTACCCTGTGGCAGAGATTCCAGAGCTTTGGATAGATAGGGGAAGAAAGTATACACTTCTCCAACTTTAGCAGTAAGGGCTTTAAATTGTCAGTTTCACATGCTTAAGTACCAACAATATTTAATGGTTCAGTTAAAACAGAAAATGCTTGCAAGCTCAGAAGCTCCTGATAGCAAAGAAATGCAGGATTTATTGCATGCAGTTGAACAGGTTGGAAAACATATTCTGCAATGTGGATTTGATTCTTTAGTGGCTTCTTGTAGAGCCGCAGTTACAGGTTCTGTGATTCGAAGACATACTTGGTTAAAAGAACAGAGTTTACCTGATCATGTTAAGGCAAAATTATTGGATGCTCCTTTACAGCATGATACCTTGTTTGGTGTTAAGGCAGAAGAGGTGTTGGGAGGATAAAGTTAAATCTATGCAAACAGTCAAGGATTTCTTACAGGTACAGCCACCTCGATTTAGCAGAAATTGGCCAACAAAGAATTGGTCCTTTCCAGTGTCAGGCCACAGAGAGGCAGATACAGATGCCTAAGAGGCAGATCTCAACCCCAAGGCTCAAACAGACGACAGTGGGGGCACCTCAACCCCAAATGGAGGGGAGGACAAGTCTTAACCTTACAGGAAGCGGTCACAATGACTTTCCCCATCGTACGCCAAGCACTTCCCCTTTTGGAAGCCCCCTTAGGGGGAAAACTAGCACTTTTCTCTCAAAACTGGCAAACAATCACCCAAGACAAACGGGTTCTGAATATTGTTTCAAGGTTACAGGTTCCATTTTCATACTTTACCAAGGCTAAAAGGAATGCCAGACCTGCCACAAAATCAATGGGCAGAGGCACAAAAACAAACTTCAGCCCTCATGGACATGAGAGCTATTCAAAAAGTACCACAACAGGGACAAGGATTTTACTCGAGACTCCTCCTGGTCCCCAGAAAGGACAAGGCCTGGAGGCCCATACTAGACCTTTCAATTCTAAATGCTTACCTGGATATTCTGAAATTCAAAATGTTGACATTACAGCAGCTTCTACCCATGCTGGGCAAGAAGGCTTGGCTTGTTACTCCCTGCACTGCCCTTTGGCTTATCTACTGCGCCCAGGGTCTTCACAAAGTGCCTGGCACCAGTAATTGCATTTTGCAGACAAAAAGGGATTCAGATATATCCATACCTGGACGACTGCCTCATTTAAGCAGAGACACAAAGGACATTCTTCTACAGCATATGGCGTTTGTAAAAAGGTTGCCAATTTCTTTAGGGTACACAGTAAATGAAAAGAAGTCAAAACTGGTGTTCTCGCAACAGATTATATTACTGGGTGCCAGCTTAAATACAGTGGCCCAGATGGCTTACCTCACGCCAGACAAACAAGTTCAACTAACTCATTATTTTCAATTACTGGCAAAAAAGTCCCATCTCCCTGCAAGAAAAATTCTGCAGGCAATGGGATTCATGGCATCCTGCATACTACTAATACCATATGCCAGACTACATATGAGGAAATTATAATGGTACCTGAAAAGTGTTTGGACTAAACACTCACAGTTTAGAAGCAGTAATACCAATGAGTCCCTGCCTACAACAGGAGTTTCGATGGTGGGCACAGGCATGTCACCTAAACAAGGGTCAGCCTTTTACCCTACCCACAGCCAGGCAGACTCCAACAACAGATGCCTCGGATTACGCCTGGGGAACGCACATGGCAGGAAAATGCATTCAGGGCAAGTGGACCACAGACCAGATGCATCTTTACATCAATCAAAAAGAGATGTTGGCTGTTCAAAATGCCCTAACAGCTTCCAAGGACCTTCTGCATCCAGGACAACTATTATTGAAGACAGACAACACCACAGTAATGTGGTACATAAGCAAGGGGGCACTCATTCTTATCCCCTATGCAGGCAAGCCATGACCTTGTGGAACACAACTCTAACGTATCAAGTTCACCTGCAAGCACAATTCCTGCCAGGAAAGAAAAATAATCTGGCAGACTATCTAAGCAGAAATATCATGGACCCTCACGAATGGAAATTGAATCCACAAATCTTCAGCATGGTAATGCAGAAATAGGGATGCCCAGACATAGATCTTTTTGCCTCTTCACTGAATTGCCAACTACAAAAATTCTGCACTAGGACTTATCACAAACAAGCATGGAAAGTGGATGCTGTCTTGTTCAGCTGGAAAAACCTAAAAGTTTATGCCTTCCCGCCACTGTCTCTCCTTTCAAAGGTACTCCTAAAAGCCAGACAAGAAAAAACACAGATGATCCTGATTGCTACAGACTGGCCACGCCAGCACTGGTACCCTATCTTAAGGAACTCGGCTCAAGGCCCACCTTGGATTTTGCGTGAAATTCCACACCACCCGACTCAACAAAACAATCAGATCCTGCACGGTCCGCTCAAAACCCTAAACCTGGCTGCATGGCAGATTCATTAGTCAATCAGGCAACACCTCTCTCTAAAGCTGTTATGGATGTCATTTTGGAGGCCAGGAGGCCGAGCACCAGGAAAGCTTACTCAGAAAAATGGAAGAGATTCTGCACCTGGAACCAGGCTCAAAGCCTTGACCCCCTTGTTCCAAACATTCCTCATATTTTACAATACTTAACTGAGATGTTGGACAGAGGCCTATCCTTCTCATCAATTAAGATCCACGCCTCTGCCATTTCAGCACATTACAACACGGATCCTCCTTCATTCTCTCATCCCTTGCTAAAGCAGTACCTCAGAGGGGCTAAAAACACAAGACCTCCCCAGAGAGCACCAACACCAACTTGGGACCTCAATTTTGTTTTGGAAAAACTGACCCTGCCAACTTTTGAGCTAGCCAATACAGCCAATCTAAAATTTTTATCATGGAAATCAGCTCTGCTCCTGGCAGTAACTTCAGCATGAAGAGTCTCAGAGCTACAGGCATTTAATGACAGTGAAACATTTTATAATTTTTCATCAGGACACGGTTTCTTTAAGGACAAACCTTACCTTTATGCCAAAGGTGGTATCTAGTGTGGCTCTTAACCAAACCATCCATTTGCCAACTTTTTATCCAAACCCCCAGAATAAAGGGGAGAAACTTCTGCACTCTTTGGACATACACAGGCAGCTACGCTTCTACTTGGACAAAACAAAAGCTTTCAGGAAAACTGAGCAACTGTTTGTAGCATATGCTGCAGGATCACAGGGCAAGGCTATCTCAAAGCAGACTATCCAAATGGATAGGACACTGTATTCGTTACTGCTACACACAGCATGGAAAATCAGTCCCAAATAACATTAGGCCACATTCCACCACGGCAACAGCCACTTCAACACCCTTTCTCAGAGGAGTACCTACCAAGGCAATTTTGGAGGCTGCAACTTTGAGTTCAGTGCAAACCTTTACCAAGCATTACCACCTACCTCTTTTCTCTAAATCCAGAGCAGGATTTGCCACTGCAGTTCTGCAGGGCCTCATAGTCAATCCTAACTCTTTATAGACCAGGCACCCAACCTTGGCTTTGGGATTCTACCGAAGTGTAATGACTGCAGCAGTGTAACATGATGAACATAGTACAGTTTTGTACCTTCCATAAATGTAGATGTTAGAGTGTTCCCACTGCTACAGTCCAGATTACCCTCCCTCCATTCCCTCTGACCTAACTGGACTTATTTTATACTTTTCTATCCTATACAACCTTTGTGGTGTATTTGCTTGTAACTGAAGGTATTCTTATTTTATATGTATATTTTTTATTGGCGGTACGTATTGCCTACCTACTTGGTGGCACCTGACATCTGGGGCAAGAAAAACTGAAGAAAATGGCATTGGATGCATCTTGTATACCCCTGACGCACTGACGTCAGGGAAGAAGCGACAGCAACCGATGCCGGACCAAGACTTTGGAACTCTGGCCGACTGGAGGGACCGCCTGATGGCAGGATAACCCAAGTGTAATGACTGCAGCAGTGTGAACACTCTAACATCTACATTTATCGTAGGTACAAAACTGTACTTTCCTTGGAGACCCATCCTAGACCTCTCCTGTTTCAATGACTTTCTTATGGTTCCCACATTCAAAATGCTTACCTTGCAAACCTTGCTTCTTATGCTTCCTTAAGCATTCCTAGCCTCAATAGACATCAAGGATGCTTTCCTTCATATATACATTCACCCCAGATACAGGAGATTCCTACAGTACTGTATGGGATTCTCCCACTATCAGCTCTCTGCTTTGCTTTTTGGACCGTCCACTACCCCGAGAGTCTTCACAAAATGCCTAGCACCTGTGGATGCCTACTGAAGACTACAGGGTATCCTAATCTTTCCTTACCTAGACGAGTTTTTGATTCAAGCCAGTTCTGAAATGGAATTGAACAAAAATCTTCATTTGGCAGTTGCCATTCTACAAAGCTTGGGATTCATCATAAATTTCAATCATCCCTGATCCCATCCCAGAACCATGTCTTTCTGAGGTGCAGATATCAAACCAAGACAGTTGTCCTTCACCTGCCAAGGCACAGGAGATTTCTCTGCTGTTTGCGGAGAGTCTCCCCCTCAATCTGTTGGCAAGACAGTTCTTTAGAATTTTGTGGTTGATGGCACCCACCATCCCTTTACTTACTCTTGCCAAGGCTACATGTGAGGAAATTCTGGTGGTTCCAAACATCATTGTGGTCTGAACATGCCCATCCCCTGGAATACTAAATTCCTTTTCTACCCTGTCTCAAGAAGGAGCTGCATTGGTGGATTACACAGTTGTCTGTAAACCTAGGCCTCCTCATTCATCCACTGCCACCAATTCAAGAGTACACATATGCATCGGACACAGACTGGGGGAGCAGTCCTGGACCACCACACAGTACAAGGACAGTGGACAGCCTCAATTACGTCAGCATCAATGAAATGAAGACACTAATCCTCTCAGACCTTCCAATCCCTTCTCAGACCAGAGAGACTTTGTATGCACACAGACAATATGATAGTCTTGTGGTATATCAACAAACGGGGTGGGGGGGGCAGGATCTGATCTCCTGTGCTGACTAGCCATACAGGTCTGGGATCTAGCATGCTTGTTAGATGTCTTCCTTCAGGCGGTATGCATCCCCTCCAGTCAGAATGCTGTGGCAGACTGTCTACGCAGATCCAGAATTACAGGCCTACGAATTGATGCTTCACAAAGATGTGTCTTGACATTGTCCATAAGTGGGGTATTCCACAGATAGACTTGTTTGCCTCCCTTGTGAACAAGCAGCTTCCAAAGTTCTGTGCCAGAGAACCCCATTTTCAGGCATGGAGAGTGGATGACCCTATCAGTCTTCGGGAAGGGAAAATTCCTGAATGCATCCCCCACTTCTGCTTATCGCGAAAGTCCGGCTGAAAATTCTGCAGGACAAACCAAGAATGTCCTTCAAGAATGCAACTGCAGTCATAACATATGGGTTGTCCTGCCTCAGGCAGCCTTCGGTCGGCCGAATTCCAAAGTCTGGGTCTGGCGTCGGCTGGTGTCGCCTCCTCTCCGACGTCACAACGGCTGGAGTATAAAGGCATCGGCCGACGCCATCTTCAGTCTTTCTTGCCGCGCGGTGCCCGAAGCAGAAGCCGTTCGCAAGTGCCGGTCGGTCAGCTCCTGTGTTTTCAGTACCGAAGTCATCTAAAAGCTAAGTACCCCGTTGGGGAACATTTATTCTTGCCTCAGCCGATGTCAGAACAAATTGAGAAAGTTAATAATTGTTTGTCTTGTGGTAAACAAATACCTCATAAGGACTTCCATTCTCTTTGCCTTTCTTGCCTGGGCCCAGACCACGACGTCTCGGCCTGTGCTGCCTGTGCTTTAATAAGCGCGCACTCAGGCGCCGGGCAGAATTCGCTGAGGATTTTTTCGGTGAATCTTTTGCATATATCATGCCGTCGGATCAACCGACAACCCAATCTGCTAAACGCAAGGACCGGGACCGACATCCTCGGCCCGCGTCCACTACCGATGTTACTCCTAAACCCTCTGCTAGCGCTCCGGTCCCTTCGGAAGTGGTAAATCTACCGCTCCAGGCCGACGACAAAGCGTTAACACTACCTTCGGTCTCAAGAGATCTCTCCGGTGCCAGTTGTTGATTTTCATCCGGAAACCGAAGTTCTGGATCTACCCGACACCATCCCTGTGGACAAGGTAACGCCTGCACGTGGGGCTGCTAGGCCTCCTGTATCCATGTCCATCAAAGCCTTTGCACGTGCTAAGGCGGCCAGTCAGGCCAAGGCCCATCCTAAACCTGCCCAGGCCCCTTCATCTGATAAGCAGATCATGTCTCTGGCTGCAGATCTTATTTCCCTTATTAGGGGGTCTCAGCCTCATCCGGACAGGGGTTCTCAGCCACCTGCAGAGAAAAGGCCTCGAACTGAGCAGGCGGATGACCTCTCCTCGGATGAAGCTTCTGGGGATTCTGAGCATTCTGATACTCAAGAAGAACCCTTCCAGGCCTACGAGGACTCTGATGCTGAGGAATTAATTCCCACTGCCTCCCCTCTAGAGGATTTCTCATTTGGGGAAGTCCTGCATTCCATGAGGGAACATTTCCAATGGCAGGGTCAGGAATTCTCTGACTCCAGGAAAAGGCTTCGTACTTTCCTCAAGCTTCCCCAACACAGACCTTTGGCTATCCCTCCAGTTATGGATGTTTTGGATGATGTTTTTTCTGACTCCAGTGCCAACCCTGATTCTCTTCCTCCTGCTCCTGTCAAGCCGGACAGATATTATAGGGTCCCTGACACTCACAAGCACCTTTTTAAGGCCCACTCTGTGGATCTAGAAACTATTTCACAGGGCCCCAAGGGAGTGGCTCCCTCCTCTGCCAAAAACCCACTGCCAGCTGACAGAGAAGCAAGGTCCCTAGAGAGATGGGGTAAAAAAGTATATACATCTACTACCCTAGCCATGAGGTCTCTTAACTGCCTTTTTCACATGTTTCAGTATCAAGATTTTCTCCTGGATGATTTACAGAAAAAGTTAGCCTCTCCTGAGCCTATTGATAAAAAGGCACTGCAGGATCATATACATAAGGGTTGGGAGGATGGCCTAATAGTTAAGGTGTTTGCCTTACAAACACAAGGTGCAGGGTTTGAGTCTCACAAGGTATAATTGGCTAGGTTTAAAATGGCTTGCAAGGGCAGTTAGCCTTATACTAACCTATGAACAAATTATAACCCCAGCCATAAACAAACTCTACAACAAAAGGAGGAAGCTACTACAAGATAGAGCAAAATCCTTAAAAGGTAAGACACCCTTGATCACTATAAGTAAAAAACTAAGAGCTCTCATAAAATCATCCAAAGCAAATTTCGAGAGAAAAATAGCTAAAGACTCAAAAGACAATCATAAGGCCTTCTTTAGCTATGTTAGAAACCTAGGAGGAAACTCCCAGATATGCTCAGAACTAGTTCAAAATGATGTGAAGATTACTGATCCTACAGACATTGCCAACATACTGGCTGACAGGTTCAGTGCAAACTTCTCCCCCCCCTGCCCCCCAAAAGGAGAGATATCTATACCAAGTGATTGCAGCCCCCCAAACATCTCCAGCGCCCAAGTGGGAACTGCTCTCTCCAAAGCAAAAAACACAGCATCCATGGGACCTGATGGTGTCCCCGGCTGTGTGCTCCACGAACTCAATGAGGAATTAAACCCACAGCTAGGACAGCTGTTTAATCAAAGTCTTACCTCTGGATACGCACTCCAGGAGTGGCGCACTGCAACTGTGGGCCCACTTCACAAAGGCGGTGCCTCCACCGACCCTGGTAATTACCGGCCCATTAGCTTGACAAGCCTTATCTGCAAAGCCATGGAGAGGATCATTATGGACCTCATAAATAAAGACATTGGGAATTTGCAGACTTTGGATCCAACCCAGTTTGGCTTTGTCAAAGGCAGATCATGCCTTTTAAACTTGGTTGACTTTTTGAAACAGTCACCAAAGCCATTGATGAGGGAAAGGCAGTCCATACAGCCTACCTCGATCTGGCTAAGGCCTTTGATACAATACCCACTCGGGTATCATTGAAAAACTCATCAGCTTAAATGTTAACCCATACATCACAAGATGGGTTGCAAACTGGCTGAGTGACAGAACCCACAGGGTCAGAGTTGCTGGCGCCATGTCAGACTGAAAGCCTGTCACAAGTGGTGTCCCACAGGGCTCAGTCCTGGGCCCACTCTTGTTTGGCATCTACTTTCTGAAGTACAAGCAAACACAGGAGGGTTATGGCTGACAAAGTTTGCAGATGACTGCAAACTGGCGCCATAGTAGAAAACACATCTGACACAGATATCCTTCAGAAGGGTCTCACAGAAACGGATAACTGGTGCCAGAGCCACGCCTAAAGTTAAATGCCAAAAATGCATAGTCATACCCTTCGAAAAACAAGGTTACCCCTAGCTACCAAATAGGAGGCAATCCACTGAGCACAGAAGAAGTTATCAGGGACCTGGGGACCCAGGTTGATAGTAGTCTGTCATTCGACACCCATGTAGCTAAAGTAGTTAGGAAGACCTTCTACATTGCCCACCTTATCATGAAGGGATTCTCATCTAGATCAAGGGAGGTTATAGTCTCCCTTTACTCATCACTCATCAGACCAATGATTGAGTACAATGCCCCATTTGGAATGTATCTGACCCGACACTTGCAGCAGCTGGAGAGGCCACAAAAGTTCCTCACCAAAAGGATAAAGGGTCTCAAAAATCCATCCTATGCTGCCCGACTGAAAGAACTCCAGCTCTATTCAGTCGCTTACCGCTTGCTCAGAGGTGACCTTTGCCTAACATACAAGGCCATGTCAAACCCAGTTTTGATGAATATGCTTCACCTCAAAAAATCTAGATCCATCAGAGCCACAAGGCGGAGACTTAAACCTCGACACGGCTATTAATAGGACGTGCTGGAGGGATAGATTCATCACCCAAAGACTCCCTATGCTGTGGAACAGAATCCCACATGTGAGGCAGAGCACTCGCTGGCCTTGTTCAAGAGAAATCTTGACCAATGGATGGGAGATCGCAGATATACCCCAGGGATTACCTCAGTGTCACTGCTCGACAGAGGCACAGCAAAACAATGGGTATAGTTCCCCATACTAAAGGGGTGGCTTAAGCCACAAAACGATGGGCTAGGCTTGTAAATGCCCTCGGGCAGATAGCCTAGTATGAACCTATGAACCTATGAACCTATAACACTCAGCAGGTTAATAACCATTTTCTGCAGTGTGGTTATGATGCACTGGAAGTTTCATGTAGGGCAGATTTGGGGCTGTGATACGTAGACATGCTTGGTTGAAGGATCAGTCTTTGCCTGACCATGTTAAAGTAAAGTTACTGGATGCACCTTTGGAAAAACAAAAGCTTTTTGGTGCTACTGCACAAGATGTATTGAAATCCATAGAGGAAAAAGCAAAGTCAGTACAGACAGTGAAGGATTTCCTTCAGGTTCTGCCACCCAGATTCAGCAGAAACTGGCCCTCAAAGAATTGGTCCTTCCCCGGCTCTGACAAGTTTCAAAGGGGAAAAAGCAGACGTGCCCGAGGTAGAGGGCAATACCGAGGATCTTACAGGGGCCACCAATGGTAACCTCCAAATCAAAGAAGTGGCGCAGACAGTTCAGCTGCGCCACACGGACAATCACAATGACTTCACTTTCGTACCGCCTACAAAGGTTCAAAGAGAAGCACCTATGGGCGGAAAATTAGCCTTATTCTCACAAAACTGGCATATCTTAACCAAAGACAATTGGATTCTGGATTTGATAGACAAAGGTTACAGATTCCACTTCCATACATTACCAGTAAGACAAGGCATGCCAAACCTGCCACATAATCAAAGGGCAGAGGCACTCACTCAAGTTTACAAGCTATTAAGTATAAAAGCAATAGAAAGGGTTCCTCCTCAGGAGCAAGGCGAGGAATTTTATTCAAGACTGTTCCTTGTTCCAAGAAAAGAAAACAAATGGAGACCCATACTGGACTTGTCAAATCTAAACACTTTCCTCATTGTGCCAAAGTTCAAAATGCTGACGTTGCAGCAACTTCTTCCCATGTTGGGCAAGGGGTCTTGGCTGGTCACTCTGGACCTCAAGGAGGCATACCTGCATGTCCCAATCAGACAAAGCTGCAGAAGATACCTCAGATTTCTTGCAGGGACAGAGCATTATCAATTCTCAGCATTGCCATTTGACTTATCTACTGCGCCCAGAGTGTTCACGAAATGCCTGGCATCAGTAGTGGCACGCTGCAGACAGCAGGGGATTCAAATATACCCCTACTTGGACGACTGCCTCATACAAGCAGACGACAAACAAACCTTAAAAGGGAATTTGGACTATGTCATGCATCTACTACAGGCCTTGGGATACACAGTCAACATTCAGAAGTCAAACTTACTACCATCCCAACAGATTACATTCCTAGGAGCCTAATTGGACACGGAAACCCAAATGGCCTACCTCACAGAGGAAAAACAGCAGCATTTACCAGAGTACTTCAAAGCTTTCCCAGCTGACTGCAAGGAAAATCCTGCAGGCCCTGGGTTTCATGGCATCTTGCATCCTTCTGATACCTTTGGCAAGACTTCATATGAGAGAGTTGCAATGGTATTTAAAAAACTTATGGTCTCAACACAACAACAGCCTAGAGGACATAATCCCACTTATTCCATGTCTGCAGAAGGAATTTCTATGGTGGGCTCAAGCCAGTCAACTAAACAAAGGCATGTCTTTCAACGGACCTCAAGCAGGCCAAATGATTACAACAGACGCCTCGGACCATGGATGGGGGGCGCACATGGAGGGTAGATGCATTCAAGGTCTTTGGACGCCAAAGGAAAGACATCTGCACATAAACCAAAAGGAGATGTTGGCAGTGATACATACCATCGAGACTTTCGAAAAATCACTACAACAAGGACATTTGCTAATAAGGATAGACAACACCACTGTCATGTGGTACATAAACAAGCAGGGAGGCACTCATTCTTATCCCCTCTGCAGACTAACAATGCTTCTCTGGGAAAAATCCCTGAGCCTGAAGATACATTTACAATCCCAGTTTGTACCGGAAGATTGCCAAATTCCAGTAATAACGGCCACACAGGTACAAAACGTACTCTCTAAAGCCAAGAATACAGCATCCATGGGACCAGATGACATCCCGGGCTGTGTACTACATGAACTACAATATGAACTGGCACCTCACCTAAGTGTCATGTTTAATCATAGCCTCACCTCAGGTTTCGTGCCCACTGAGTGGTGCAGAGCTACAGTTATCCCAATCCACAAGGGGGGATCCACCTTGGATCCCGGAAACTACCGTCCCATCAGTCTGACAAGCCTTATCTGCAAGGCCATGGAGCGTATTATCATGGAACTTATAAACAAGGACATTGGCAACCTTCAAACACTGGACCGCACCCAGTTTGGGTTTGTGAAGGGCCGATCTTGTCTCCTGAACCTGATTGACTTCTTTGAATCAGTCTCCAGAGCCATGGACAAGGGTAAGGTGGTCCACACAGCCTATGTAGACCTTGCCAAGGCCTTTGACACCATACCCCACTCTGGAATCATAGATAAACTTACTAAGTTGGGCATTAATCCCTATGTCACCCAATGGGTTGCTAAATGGCTTACTGATAGAACCCACACTGTAAAAGTAGCCGACTCCAAATCCAGCTCCAGACAAGTGACAAGTGGAGTACCGCAGGGTTCAGTCCTGGGGCCGCTCTTGTTTGGCATCTACTTCTCTGAAGTACAGGTCAACACTAAGGGACTCTGGCTAACAAAGTTTGCAGATGACTGCAAACTGGGAGCCATTATTGAATCCAAAATGATGTGGATACTCTACAAAAGGGCCTTACAGAAACAGATGCTTGGTGCCAGAGCCATGGGCTCAAGCTCAATGCCAAGAAATGTATTGTTATCCCCTTTGGGGAAAAACATGTATCCATGAATTACCATATAGGTGGCAGTACACTAAACACAGAAAGTGTGATAAGAGACTTAGGGACACAGGTGGACAGTGGTCTCACCTTCGATAACCACATCGCCACAACAGTCAGGAAATCCTTCTATGTGGCACACCTCATCACAAAGGGCTTTTCATCCAGAAAAAGGAGGTCATTGTCCCACTGTACTCATCCCTCGTTAGACCCATTATAGAATACAACGCCCCATTTGGTATGTACCTCTCAAGACATCTGCAACAACTGGAAAGGCCTCAGAAATACCTCACTAAAAGAATCACAGGCCTAAAGCAGATGCCCTACGCTGACCGCCTTAAAAACTCCAGCTATACTCTGTCGCATATCGCCTACTCAGAGGTGATCTCTGCTTAACATACAAGGCCATGTCAAACCCAGAGCTGTTGGACATGCTACACTTAAAGAAATCCCAATCCCTCAGAGCTACACGCTCCAGGGATCTAAACCTTGTCATCACAATAAACAAAACATGCTGGAGGGATAGGTTCCTGACCCAGAGACTCCCCAGACTCTGGAATAGATTGCCCATACATGTCAAGCAGAGTGCCTCTTTGGACCTCTTCAAGAGGAACCTTGACGATTGGATGGGAGAAAGGAAATTCACCCCAGGGATCACGTCAGTCACCCTGCTAGACACAGGGGTCCAGGAAAGTAAATAATGTGGGAAGAAATAGCCAGGGAATTGTTATGGCTAGGCTTGTATAGGCCCTAGGGCTGATAGCCTAGTACCAACCTATGAACCTATGAACCTATGAACCAGGCAAGGACAATGTACTGGCGGACAATCTGAGCAGAAATTTCATGGATCCACACGAATGGATGCTGCACCCTCACATTTTCTCTCAACTGACAAGGACATGGGGAAGACCGGACGTAGATCTTTTTGCTTCCCACTTAAATCATCACCTGGAAAAGTTCTGCACAAGGACTCACCACCCTCTAGCTTGGAAAACGGATGCTCTCTCCTTCAGCTGGAATTCTCTAAAAATTTATGCATTCCCTCTCCTGCCTCTGCTGACCAAGGTGATACTGAAGATCAAAGCAGAACAACCAACAGGCATCTTGATAGCTCCAGACTGGCCAAGGCAACACTGGTACCCATTGCTATTGACCATAACTCGGACCAAACCATGGCCTCTGACCCTATGGCCCCTGCTCCTAACGCAACACAATTACAGGACTGTACATCAAGACCTGAAAACATTGCATCTGACAGCTTGGAGGCTACCATGACTTAAACACCTAACTCTCTTTCCAAATCTGTTCAAGAGATCTTGCTGGAAGCACGCAGACCTTCCACCAGAAAAACCTATACAGCCAAGTGGAAGAGGTTCAGCATCTGGAATGCCAAAAGGGGTCAGGACAGAGCATTACTGAGTATACCTCAGATATTAGAATACTTGGCAGAACTATTTCATACTGGACTCTCATACTCCTCAATAAAGATTCATGCCTCAGCAATCTCAGCAAAATACAACTGTGACCCTCCAGTGTTTTCGCATCCTCTGCTAAGACAGTTTCTAAGAGGAATAAAGAATATCAAACCTCCCAGAAAACAGCCAGTACCCGCATGGGACCTCAACTACGTGTTGGAAAAACTAACTCGTCCTCCATTTGAGCCAGCAGCAACCTCAGAAATGCAATTTCTTTCATGGAAGACTGCCTTCTTATTGGCAGTCACTTCTGCAAGAAGAGTTTCGGAGATACAGGCACTCATGGCAGTGCCCCCCTTCCTCATTTTTCATCAAGACAGAGTCTCTTTAAGAACCAATCCTACATTCATGCCAAAAGTTATTTCCAGGGTGTTTCTAAATCAAGCTATTCATCTACCTACATTCTTCCCCAATCCTCAAAATAGGGGGGAAAAACTACTACATACTTTGGACATACACAGACAACTACGCTACTACTTGGACAGAACTAAGGCCCACCAGAAAGTCCGACCAGCTGTTCATAGCCTATGCTGCTGGAGTACAAGGAAAAGCAATCTCCAAACAAACAATTTCAAAATGGATTGGACATTGCATCAGATTTTGCTATTCTTTTCATGGAAAAGGTGTGCCAGCCAATATTAGGCCACATTCCACCAGAGCTATAGCCACTTCCACAGCTTTCCTAAGAGGAGTGGCAACAAAGGAAATTTTAGAGGCTGCTAGATGGAGCTCCGTGCATACATTTACCAAGCACTACCACCTGCCCTTTTACTCCAGATCCCGAGCAGGCTTCGCTTCGGCAGTCCTGCAGGGGATTTTAGCTACACCATCCTTATCATAGTTCCATCCACCCCCAGCTTGGCTATGGTATTCAACCCATATGTTATGACTGCAGTTGCATTCTTGAAGGACATAGTACAGTTTTGTACCTACCATAAATGTAGATGTCCGATAGATATGCAACTGCAGTCGGATTTTCCCACCCTCCTACCCCTCTGTATCCTTCTTTTTGGGTCCCTACCCCTTTTCCCTTCAGCTGGGGGCATCTCCTATGGTGTATCTGTTTATTACTGTGTGCATGTTTGGGATTATTTTTATCCATTTACCAAATTTAGCCTTCCTAAAAGGGCACCTGGCATCTGGGGCAAGAAACACTGAAGAAGATGGCGTCGGCCGATGCCTTTATACTCCAGCCGTTGTGACGTCGGAGAGGAGGCGACACCAGCCGACGCCGGACCCAGACTTTGGAATTCGGCTGACCGAGGGCTGCCTGAGGCAGGACAACCCTTATGTTATGACTGCAGTTGCATATCTATCGGACATCTACATTTATGGTAGATACAAAACTGTACTATCTTGCTGGTGCCTCCCTGTTAGCTAGGCAGCTCTGGTTTCCCCTTGCTCAGTCATGTAGCCAAGGGCAGTCACTGCAGGTTACCCCACAGAGTGGCCCTTTTAACACAGAACATAGGCTCTCACTCATCCACCCACACTTAGAGCATTGATTCCTTTCAGACACCTTTATTCTGAGTATGTGCTTAGTCCTGCAGGAAACTAGGAAACCTAATAAAATCTTTTCTCTCCAAATGGAAGAAGTTCTCACTATGGTATCTTAACAAAAACAGGACCCACCCATGGTTGTCTTATCTATGTAAATTGCTTAAGCAGGATTAGCTTACTCTTCCATAAAAACTCATCTGTCAGCTGTCTTTGCCTGTCTGCCACTTTCTCCTCTTAGCTTCCAGATTTTAAAGCAAAACAATTCCCGAAAGACATCCTTCACTTCAAGACCCCCCTAGGCAGACCTGTGGCTTCACCCTGGGACCTTAACTTTATGCTGGAGAAACTGACTTGAGCTCCTTTTGAGCCAGCTTCTTCCAGCCCACTCAAACACTGTACTTGGAAAACTGTCGTCCTGGTGGCCATTACCTCCGCCAGGTGGGTTTCAGAATTACAAGCCCTTATGGAATCTCCTCCTTTCCTGCCTTTCCCAAAGATAGGGTTTCCCTTCAAACCAATCCCTCCTTCATGCCAAAAGTAGTCCGTGAATTATCCTTAAACCAGGCTATTCATCTCCCCAATCTTTTTTTCCCTTTTCCCAGAACTTTAGTGAGAGGATCCTTCACACCCCTGCTGTACACAGCTCAGGTGTTACTTGAACAAGACTAAACTCTTTAGGAAATCATATCGGCTGTTTGTCCTTTCACCCCAGGTGTCTGGGATTGCCTTTGTCCAAGCACACCATCTCCAATTGAATATCGAAATCCATTGCCTTTTGCTATTCCCAGCTGAGGCAAAGCTCATTCCACAAGGGCAGTGTTTTGGGGGGCTTTCCTCAGAGGTTGGACATCAGCTCTATCTTAGAAGCAGCTACTTGGACATCTGTCCACAAAATTCATCAAGCATTATAAGCTGGATTTAATTTCCAGATCCAGGGCAGGATTTCTCGGGGCCATTCTCCATGGCTTCATCAAATTCCTCTGCTGCTACTTCCTCCCCTTCTACATGAGCGTTTGCACTCTCCCTTATGTAAGGAATACCACAATAGATGAATAGGACACATTAGTTGTGTAAGTTCTTATAACGATAGATGTCTGTTGCAGTATTCCATCCCTCCCTACTTCCACTCACTTTTTGCATTTCTTGGATACATTGATGCTCTCTCCCTTAGACCATCTCTCCCACTGGCGTCTCAGTTTTGATGGCTGTGTGCACATATGTTGCTTTTATAGCTGACGTCTACGAGTGGCCTATGTCAGATGTACCCTGCATCCTAGGTAGTAGAAGACTTTGATATACTGGCGGACATCAGGTCATTACCTTGGCAGGCAACCTTCTTATGTCAGGAATACTGCAACAGAGGAGTGAAGGACATCTGTCGTTATGGTAAGTTGTTAGAAAACTTCTCTTTACCTTGTGAAAGAGGTGTCAGTGTCATGGTTGTTAAACATGTGCTGTCTGCACCAGGTTTTATAGACATTCTCAGCGCTGCTGCCCTCACTGGTTATTTAACTACTTTGTGTTGCTTGTCCAGTCGGGGTAAAACAGGGAAACAGTTGTGGGTTTGGTTCAGACTGCTTTATTATATACCAACATGTCAGGATTGAAGCTTAGTAAGTTAAACTTATAAACTAACTACTGCACTCATACATGTTAGCACTCTGGCTGTTCACTCAAAATGGCACTGTTGCCTGCATGTGCTTTCTCTTTGTATGCACGTGCCCTCACTTTGAACTCCTTAAAGTCACAACACATACTCTGTTCTACATCCTCCCTCTTTGAGAAATAAGTAGTGGACAGTCATGATGATTTTTGACGTGCAGTTGTACAGAAATAATCCTTTGTGCAGTTGTACAGAACCAGATGTCCTTCAAGGATGCATCTGCAGTCTTTACAAATGGGTTGTCCTGTCGTCAGGCAGCCCTTCGGTCGGCCGGATTCCAAAGTCTGGGTCTGGCTTCGGCTGGTGTCGCACTTCACCCGACGTCATTGCGGCAGTTTTTCGGGTATAAAGGCATCAGCCGACGCCATTTTCCTCAGTCTTTCTTGCCGCGTGGCGCCCGAAGCAGAAGCTGTTCGCAAGTGCCGGTCGGTCAGATCCAGAGATTACTACTACCGAATACTTCTACGAAGACTTCTATAAAGCTAAGTACCCCGTTGGGGACTCTTTCTTGCCTCAGCCGATGTCAGACAAAGTTAATAACTGTTTATCTTGTGGGAAACAGATACCTCATAAAGATTTCCACTCCTATTGCATACATTGTTTAGGCCCAGACCACGACGTAGCATCTTGTCTAGCCTGTTCTTCTTTTAACCGACGGACGCTTAAACGTCGGTCGGACTTTGCTGAACAGATATTCGGCTCTGATTTTGCCTACATTATGCCGTCGGATCCTCCGACTACGCAAATTATTAAAAAACGCAAAGAAAAGGACCGACACTCGCGGTCCGCGGTTTCGGCTGAAACTGCGGTTAAGCAAACCACGAGTGTCTCGGTTTCGGCCGAAACGAGCAAGCGGTTTTATCTTCAGCCGATAACTTGCCTTCCACCGAGGCCTCTTCTAGCCTGGTAGAGACGGCCTCTGAAATCCAACCTTCTGTTGCGGTTTCACAGGATTTATCAGACACCATTCCCCTGGATGTTTCAACCCCTGCACGTGGAGCTGCTAGGCCTCCCCCAGCTATGTCTATTAAGGCCTTTGCCAGGGCTAAAGCAGCCAAATCAACGAAACCTGTGCCTGCCAAGCCCTCTTCTCACAGGCCCAGCACCAGCTCCCACATGCTTTCTTTGGCTGAGGATCTCATCTCTTTAATCCGTGGAGCCCAGCCTCATCCTGACAGGGCCTCTCTCCCTCCTCCAGAAAAGAGACCTAGAGCAGAGCCCCCTGAGCCAGTATCTGCAGATGATTCTTCTGATGACTCGGAACATACAGACCCTCCTGAGGCTTCTTATTCCCCTTACGAAGATTCTGATGCTGAGGAGTCTATCCCTTCAGCCTCTCCTCCTGAGGAATTTTCCTTTGGGGAAACCTTGCATGCTATGAGGGAACAATTTCAGTGGCAGGGCCAAGATTTCACAGACTCTAGAAAGAGGCTTAGGACCTTTCTACATTTGCCACAACATAGACCTTTAGCTATACCTCCAGTTCTTTCTGTTGTTGATGATGCATTTAATGATGCTTGCACTGCTGCTGATTCTTTACCTCCGGCTCCTGCTAAGCCTGATAGGTACTACAGGGTCCCGGACACTCATCACCATTTCTATAAGGCTCCTGTTGCAGATCCAGAGACTATCTCCCAGGGCCCTAAAGCTGTAGCAGCTACTTCTTCTAAAAACCCCCTCCCCTCTGAAAGGGAATCCAGGTCCTTAGAGAGATGGGGTAAAAAAGTTTACACCTCTGCTACTTTGTCAGCTAGAGCTTTGTACTGCCAATTTCATATGATTCAATATCAAGAGTTTATGCTTGACCAGTTGACTAAAAAGCTGTCCTCTGAAGAATCTTTAGATAAAAAGTATGTTCAGGAAATGGTACATAACATACAGCAGGTTAGTAACCATTCTTTAAAATGTGGCTATGATGCACTGGAGGCTTCCTTTAGATCAGCCATGACTGGCACAGTTATTAGGAGGCATGCATGGTTGAAAGAACAGGCACTACCAGACCATGTCAAATCAAAGCTTTTGGATGCACCTATGGACAAGGTCAATTTATTTGGTTCCCCTGCACAGCAGGTACTAAAAAAGATGGAAGAGAAAGCAAAATCTGTGCAAACAGTGAAAGATTTCCTACAAGTTCAACCTCCAAGGTTTAGCAGGAACTGGCCCTCCAAAAATTGGTCATTTCCGGAATCCTCTAAGCCACAAAGAGGCAGGAATAGGCGCACTAGAGGCAGAAACCAATCCAGGGGTGCCTACAGGGGTCGCCAATGGCATGGTAACAACCAACGAGGCACGGATACAGCCACCACCACTACAACAACTCAATCTCAGTGACTTGGCGGTGGTACCGCCTACCAGGGAACAACTACAAGCACCCTTGGGCGGAAAGCTAACCTTATTTTCAAGAAACTGGCACTGCATTACAAGAGAAAAATGGATTTTGCAAACTATAGACCAGGGTTACAGGTTCCATTTCCATACTCTACCAGAAAAGAGAGGAATGCCAAACCTACCACCTACTCAAAAGACAGAAGCTTTAAAGCAAGTATCAAAATTATTAAAAATGAGAGCTGTGGAAAAGGTACCATCTATGGAACAGGGAAAGGGATTTTACTCAAGACTCTTCCTGGTACCAAGGAAAGAAAACAAATGGAGGCCTATTCTAGACCTGTCCGCGTTAAACACATTCCTCATTGTTCCAAAATTCAAAATGCTGACCCTACAGCAGCTTCTTCCCATGCTGGGTAAGGAGTCTTGGCTGGTAACTCTAGATCTCAAGGAGGCATACCTGCACATCCCCATAAGACCAATTTGCAGAAGATACCTCAGATTTCTTGCAGGATCAGAGCATTATCAATTCTCAGCATTGCCTTTTGGCTTATCTACTGCGCCCAGAGTGTTCACGAAATGCCTGGCATCAGTTATAGCTCATTGCAGACTTCAGGGGATTCAAATCTATCCCTACCTGGACGACTGCCTGATACAAGCGGACAACAAAAACAAACTAACAGAAGACTTACAAAGAGTCATCTACCTGCTACAAGCCCTGGGATATACAGTCAATACAGAAAAGTCAAGGCTGATTCCATCCCAAAGAATAACGTTTCTGGGTGCAGAACTGGACACATCAAAACAAATGGCATTCCTAACTGCAGAAAAGAAAGAACAACTTCCTCTCTACTTCTTGGCATTAACAAAGCAGACCCATCTGACTGCAAGAAAAGTGTTACAAGCTCTAGGCTTCATGGCATCCTGCATAATACTGGTCCCTCATGCCAGGCTGCATATGAGAAAGCTACAGTGGTACCTAAAGAATTTGTGGTCCCAGCACAAACACAGCCTAGAAACCAAAATACCAATGATCCCATGCCTGAATCAGGAGTTCCTATGGTGGGCTCAGGCCTGCCAATCAAACACAGGACTGCCCTTCTGCAAAGGTCAACCGAGACAAACCATCATGACAGATGCCTCAGACCTCGGATGGGGGGCACACATGCTGGACAAGTGCATTCAAGGCCTATGGACTCAAGACCAGCTACATCTGCACATAAATCTAAAAGAAATGATGGCAGTGAAATTGGCAATCCAGGCATTCAGACCTCTTCTCCAAGAAGGCCAGTTGATAAGAACAGACAACACCACAGTTATGTGGTACATCAACAAACAGGGAGGCACTCACTCATACCCTCTATGCCGGCTGGCACTAGACCTATGGGATGTGGCTCTGAGCTGCAACATTCAGTTACAGGCAATTTATGTACCAGGAAAGGAAAACATTCTAGCAGACATATTAAGCAGGACTACAACAGATGCCCACGAATGGATGCTGCATCCGGACATCTTCAAAACCATCATAAGAAAATGGGGATTACCACAAATAGACTTGTTTGCATCCCCAGTCAATCACCAGTTGAAGAAATTCTGCACAAGGACTTACCACCCACTTGCTTGGAAGGTGGACTCCCTTTCAGTTGGAAAAGCCTGACAGCATACGCATTCCCACCACTTCCTTTGATGCACAAGGTGCTTCTGAAGATCAAAGAGGAACGCCCAAGGATCATTCTGATAGCTCCAAACTGGCCAAGACAACATTGGTACCCACTTCTGAGGAGCATGTCCAGGGAAGAGATATGGACGCTGCCCCTGATCCCTTCACTAATAACACAGAGCAACTACAGCATCCTGCATCCAAGTCTAAAAACTCTACAGTTAACTGCCTGGAACATTACATAACAGCAACTAACCCGAATTTATCCCAAAGGGTTAAAGACATAATGCTGGAGGCTCATAGACCTTCCACAAGAAAGAATTATACAGCAAAATGGAAAAGATATCTCATCTGGAGTACTGCAAAGGGGCAAGATGTGACACTGGTGAACATAGCCAACATCCTGGAGTACTTGGCAGAGCTCTACCATACAGGCCTGTCCTATTCTTCCATCAAGATACATGCATCAGCTATTTCAGCAGAATACAGCTTGGATCCTCCTGTCTTCTCGCATCCTCTGCTCAGACAGTTTCTGAGAGGAATTAAAAATGTAAAACCTCCCAGAAAACCTCCATTGCCAGCATGGGATTTGAATTTTGTACTAGAAAAGCTGACTCTTCCTCCTTTCGAACCAGCAGCAACAGCAGAATTACAATACTTATCCTGGAAAACTGCCTTCCTGCTAGCAATAACTTCAGCAGGAAGGGTTTCTGAACTGCAGGCATTAATGACAGTGCAACCCTTCCTGATCTTCCATCAAGACAGAGTGTCCATGAGAACAAATCCTACATTTATGCCTAAGGTGGTATCCAGAGTTTCTTTAAATCAGGCTATCCACCTCCCTACATTCTTCCCCCAACCCACAGAACAGGGGAGAAAGGCTTTTGCATACCTTGGATGTACACAGACAATTACGCTACTATCTGGACAGGACAAAAAACAATAGAAAGACTGACCAGCTTCTGGTAGCATATGCAACAGGGAAGGAAGGAAAACCAATTTCTAAACAGACAATCTCCAAATGGATAGGAAATTGCATTAGATTTTGTTACTCCTACCATGGAAAGAAAACTCCAGAGAACATCAGGCCTCACTCCACAAGGGCTACAGCCACTACCACAGCTTTCTTACGAGGAGTGGCTACCAAGGACATTATAGAGGCTGCTACTTGGACCTCCGTGCATACATTTGCCAAGCATTATAACTTACCTCTATACTCTAGATCCCGTGCTGGCTTTGCCACTGCTGTTTTGCAAGGGATCCTAACTACACCATAATCTTTTCTATTTACCTCCTCCCCTAGTTTAGCTATGGTATTCTACCCATTTGTAAAGACTGCAGATGCATCCTTGAAGGACATAGTACAGTTTTTTTACCTACCATAAATGTAGATGTCCGAGAGGAATGCATCTGCAGTCAGGATTACCCACCCTCCTTCCCCTCTGAGGTACTCCTAGGGTATTTACCAATCTTCAGCTAGCTTGGGGGGGATCTATTATGGTGTATTTGTTTATATATATATATGTACATACATGCTTATTTTGTGTGTTTGCTCTCTACTATTTGGAAACTTTGGCATTTATCCAAATTTAGCCATCCAAGAGGGCACCTGGCATCTGGGGCAAGAAACACTGAGGAAAATGGCGTCGGCTGATGCCTTTATACCCGAAAAACTGCCGCAATGACGTCGGGTGAAGTGCGACACCAGCCGAAGCCAGACCCAGACTTTGGAATCCGGCCGACCGAAGGGCTGCCTGACGACAGAACAACCCATTTGTAAAGACTGCAGATGCATTCCTCTCGGACATCTACATTTATGGTAGGTACAAAACTGTACTTTACAAGTGAAGCAATTATGTCCAGATTGTTGTATATTTTACACTAGGTCTGAAAATATGACCGGATTGTGTGACACAAAATTAGGACTGGGTTTAGCAACAGGGACAGTCTTTAATGAATGTTCAACTTCAGGGACATCATTGGGAACGTGAATAAGTAATGAGACATATCCTTCAACAGGAACATCGTCTGGATTGCTTTGCAATCTAGAGTGCATCACAGGTATGATGCTGCGGTATCTATTCAGACACTGGAAGATGATGTCTACGATTTCTTCTGTATTCTGTACTCTGATTCCGTACTCTGATTTCACAAAGTAAGATCTTGGCTCTGCAGATACAACTCTCATTTGACCAATTTGCTCAAAACCTTTCGCCGTTTGCATCCTCACTGTCTCTCCTTTCCGTGGAAGAAGAAATCGGCTCATTTTATCATAGTTGGACTTCTGGAATGAATGGTTTGAATAGTTGGGCTTTGATTGTTTTTTTTTTTAGCATTAGGCTCCAACAAACTGGAACTGATGGGCAAGGTTGTTCTGGTTTGCCTGGACAGAAGTTTCTTAGCAGGTGAGCCAAGTAAATTGTCATGGGGTATATTTCTGAGATTAAACAAATTCAAGAAAACATCGGAATTGTCATGCTTTGACCTCTCTAGTAATTGCTTGACACTTTGTACTCCACGTACAGCTAGGCTGTTTGACTGAGTTCTCAGGACTACTGGTAACATGGATAAAGTCCCACTCTTTTGCAAATTTCTGAAATACTTGACTAGTAAACTGGCCACCGTTGTCAGAAATAACTTTCTGTAGACTACTATGGACTGAGAAATGACATTTCAACTAAATGACAATATGGGACATTAGTTTGGGTAGCTGATCAATCTCGAACCAATTCGAATAAGAGTTTACCAACACTAAGTAATGTTGAGTGTTCCAGTCGAATATGTCAGTGGCTACTGTTGACCAAGGTAGTTCAGGAATCTGGCTTAGCTGAAGCATCTCTTTTTGCAGATACGGTTCAGTACTATTGCATACTGAACAAGATGGATGTACTTTATTGATATTGTTTGACAGAGAAGACTTCAGTACTAGTCCTCTCACCCTTCTTTTGTTAGCTTCAAATTCTGGATATACTCATGTAAGGAAGTGGGAATGGCAACTTTAGGACCTTTGAAAATATCTTTGCTCAACATCTCATCTCTCTAAGGAAAATAAGGTTGCACTTCTGTTGGTACACACGACTGCTTTGATGGCCATCCAGCATTGTTGAAGTGGTTGAGTTTTTGCAAAATTAGATCAGTCTTTGTATGATCTCTTAGCTCATCAAATCTTGTGGTAAAAAAATTATGCACTTCCATGTCACTGAAGTCAACATTCTCTGTCAAACTTTTCTGTGGTATTTTTGGATGATCTGGATAAAGGTATCAGCAATATAAAGAAGTTTGCCTTTTTTATTTCTGTAATGTTAGCATCATTGTTTGTAGTCTTGGAGGAGCTGTGTGCATAGGCTTCTTTAAAATAGTGATTAAAGGTTGAGCAGTCTCAATCTGGGTAGCTCTGCTATAAATATAATCATGGAAATCTGAACATGGGAACACAATTGCCAAAAGTTCCTTCTCAGTTTGAGCATACTGCATCTGGGTAAAAGTTCTAGACGCGTAGGCTACTGGTCTGCCCTCCTGAAGAATAAGCGCAGCAAGACTGAACTTTGAAGCATCGCAGGAAAGAATTACAGGTTTGTGGACATTATAGTATCTTAACGTTGGTGGACTGGCAGTTATTCAGGTCATCAAATGCTCTCTGGTGGTCCAGCCATGCCCAGGTAACAATTTTGAGTGTCAGCTCTCTTAATTCACTGAAGTCTTGTATAAACTTGCCCAAATAGTTAACCATACCAAGAAAATGCTGTAAGGCTTGGACATTGCCTGAAGCTGACATCTCAAGAATGGCTGTTTGTTTGGAAGGATCTGGTCATAAGCCTGAACTGGTAAATAAATGACCGACATAAGTAGCTTCTGGTAGCCTGAATTTACATTTCAGAGGATTGAGCTTTTGATTCACTTCACATGCTCTTTCCAGAATTTTTCTGAGGTTTCTCTCATGCTCTGCATCACCATTGCCTCCAACTAGTAAATCTACTATTTTAGCACATTAATGGCCTGAAAAAACTTGCTCCATTGCAAGCTGAAAGACTTCACAGCAGGATTTATTCCAAAATGCATTCTGAGAACTCTGAATCTACCAAATGGGATACTGAATGTAGTCAGTAGTGAAGATTTGCAGTCAAGCATTACTTACCAAAAATGAACTCTCTGCATGCAAGACAGAAAAAAGTGACATTTGGCATGAGGGTAGCAACTTCCTCAACTGTGCACATAAGGATGGTAGGGTCTCTTTAATGCTTTAAGCCTCTTGGTTCAAAACATATTCTGATCTAATCTGAGCTTTTCATATGAGGAACCACCATGGAAGATAACCATTCAGTTGGCCCTGTTACTGGACAAAATCGCACATTGCTGCACCATGTTATCGAACTAGACTTTGACTCTCTCTTGCATAGCCATTGGAACTCTTCTCTCTGGTCTGACCACTGGACTGACCTCTGGGTCTAATTTCATGGAGCACACAACTGGAAGTTTACCTAGGTTGTCTTCAAAAATATCAGCATACTCTGTGACAATATATGTGAAACTGGAGCTTGGACATCTGCTTACATAATTGGGCTTCTTTGGTAACAGAAAGCAGTTTTACTTTTAAACTGTCTCTGAGACCTAGTGATGACTGTACAGGTCTTTTGACTACATAAAATTTCAAGCTGTGACTTTCCCAGCTGAATAGCATGAAAGCACTACTGAGCCTTCGGTTTGAATATCTCTACCTCCATAAGCAACAAGCTTCGCACAGTTGGCCAAATTAAGTTGCTCACCAGCTCTTACTCTAGCAAATGTTTCTGCTGATGTCACCTTGCACTTTGAACTAGTGTTCACTTTGAGCTCTGTAGGTTTACCATTAATCATGGCAGTACAAAACTCTTAATGTTTTGCCAACACATGTACTACATTAACCTTTTCACCATCCACTGATTCACCAACTGCATACAAAGTAGAGTTGCAGCTTTCTATATGATCAGCTCTTTTTTTTTTTTTTTTTTTTTTTTTTTTTTAAGGAACCTTTATTAATAAATGAATAAGGCTTGCTTGATTTACAGAGCTTTTGAAAGTGGTTCCATTTTTTACAGTTCTAGCATTGCTGACCAAATGCTAAGCACTTTTCCCTTCTGGACTCTTGGCACCACAATTACGACAGTTAACAATGAGACTTGATTTGGGTTTTGTTTACTCACCCTTGTGCTGCACTGAGCATGTCCGTTTTACTGAGCTAGTCTTAGAACTTGCTGGAAAGATATAGGCTCTCGCTGGAGATCCTACAGGGGCTACAACTGTCATGTGCTTGGGTCTGTTTCTGTTGGCCACATGCTGCATGCTATCTACGTTTGCTCTAGAGGCTGCCGAAACCACCATGCTCTTTTCACCTGCAAGCATATTTGTGTGCCTTTCTGTAAGCTCGTCTATTTGACAAATCTCTATGGCTTTTCTCAACTGTCTTGAAGCAAAATATTTCTCACTGCAGCGTTAACACCACACACAAGCCTGTCCTTTATCAACTCCTCTTTCAAATCGGCAAGTCTGCACGATTTAGCTTTGTCAGTAATGTAAGCTGAAAAAGTTTCTTCTGGCTTTTGGTATGTTGTAGAAAATAAGTGCCATGCCAGTGTAACATTTGTCTGGGGGTTACACATTTCTCTAAATTTACATTTCAAGCACTCGGGGGTCCTCCCTTGATTCAGCTTATATAACAATATAAGGTTTTTCTCCTCCTGTATATGCCACTGGTGCATACACAAATGAATGCAGTCTTTCAATGGCTTCTGACCTCTGTAGACTAAGCAGAATAGATGCCCTCGTATGCACATCTTCATCAGAAAAAGATGCTTGTATGAAAATATTGTATTCCTGCTCAAATACTTTCCAATTCTCTGCAACATTATGATCAATCACTAATGGACTGGGTCTGCAAAATGCTTCTGACATGCCAACGCACAGTAATAAAGATTCATGGAATTATGTACGAACGTACACATGTCAGAAGTTTATGCCAGAAACTTGTAATTATGCTCAACAGCACACTAGACTCTTCGAAATAACTGCACCTTGTGAAATAAGTCTCCATAGCACACGAACATTTTGAAATCACTGTACTTTGCAAAGCTACTGTTAGTGTTAGAAACACTTCAGAATGAGTGCACTTTGTGAATGAACTGTGCACAGCAAACTTTGAAATAATTGTACTGTGATAAAGCACACACTGCAAACACTTTGCACACAGATATTTAGAACTCTGTACTTTGAATAGCTTTAGTCAACGAGAACTAGTAGCTTGTATCAAACAAATGTGGTCATTTATTAAAAATATGCAGTCGCTTTGCTTTTCCTTTCTCATTTTGCCCTTTTTATTGTATTCGTTATACTTTTTTATGCTCATTTTACTTTTAACATGCTTGTTAAGCAAATCAGAAGCAATTCTGAACACTCGTATTTCGAATAATTCTCTCAAATATCGTAGTTTTGAATATTTCATTTAATCAATATGTTTTATGCTTTTTGTTTGATAATGCTTTTTGTGCTTTGCGAATGCTTTGTATCGTTTTCTTTATAAAATAAGTCCTATATGCGAGTTTTAATTACCTGAAATTTGTTTCTGACCTTCAATCGTTTGAGCAGGTTGGGCGAAACTTCTAACACCATGTCGTTCAGGTATGCCACTCCTATTACTATGTTGTTCAGGCATCCCACGTCCGACACCACGTTGCTTGTCCAGTCAGGATAAAGCAGACAAACAATTGTGGGTTTGGTTCAAATGGCTTTATTTCATAAAAGCACATCAGGATTGAGGCTTAGTGACAAATGTAAACTGACTGCTCCACTCCTATATGTTAACACTGCGGCTGTTCACTCAACATGGCACTGCTGCCTACATGTGCTCTCTATACGCACGTGCTCTCACTTTGAAATGCTGCTTAGTCACAATACACACTCTGTTCTACACTTAGCTCAACCATTTATTTTAATACTGTTTTTCAGGTGTTGTCTGGTCAATAGAGAACTGTAAAACTGATGTTTTGGCACCTTCTAGGGACTCATTCCTCACAGCTTGAGCATTCTTTACCCATAACCCCCTGCTCCTTCTCCCTGTGTCATTGATGACATTTAGACAATGTTGTCCCCAGAGCAGCCTGAGTGTTTGCCAGTGTTATCTTTAGCTTCTTAATTTGGATTAGTCATATTTTTTGTATTCTTAGTATTTCTGTTATCGTTCAGCAGTCAGTGTGATTGCAGGCTTTTTCAGTACATATGTAACTTTTTTAGTGATGGTTTTCTCCCTGTTTCTTCTCCCATTCTCTGTTCCCAATCGTTTTTGGGACATTGGCCCACCTGGTCTAATTGTCTCCATTTTCACATGTGGCAGATTAGTGTGTGCCCTAGTTACAGTGCTGATTATTGCCTTTTAGGGGTTGCTTACAGTTACAACTATGTAGATATTCACAGACAAGTTTCATGGTTAAGGATGGAATGCCAGGTTCAAAAAGCACAGTTCTTTGTTACAGAATTCAACTGTAGGACCCACATTTTTTGTTAGTTTTTGTAAAGGGATCTTAGCTGTCCAGTGACTGCTCCCTCTGTAAGAAATTTAGTTTTAGGATTTTAGTAGAGAAGGAACAAATTGGTGGCAAATGGTGGAATTCTTGGACTGTGCACAGACTGTATCCTGATGGGTTGCTTTGCTGAAAAAGGAAGGCGGAGGGGAAAAAAAGGTAAAAAGGAAGGCTGAGATCAGCCTGCTTCATAAAAGCTAGCCTCGGATAAAACCCAGAAAGTCTCTTCCCTAGCTGTATCTGATTAAGTCTTTAGTGTGATTACCCTCCCAAACTTTCTTTTGCCTATAGGCAAGAACCTTCTGGTCTTATTGTGACCTGCACCTGTAGAAGGCTTTCTGGTAATTTTTCCTCTGAGAGAAAGTTCTTCAAATTGGTTTTCTCCAGACCATCGTCGGTGGTTTGTCAGGTTCTACAGTTACCTCTGTTATCCAGTCAGGATTGATTAAGGGAACATGCTGTAACCCTTAAAGGCCTAGCTTCGTTATGGCATTGTCTCGGCCCCAAACGTTTCTGCTTCAGGCAGAGATGTTCCACAGACTGTCCCTGATTCTTTTCCTTCTCTGCACCTGCTTCTGACATAGGCAGTGAAGGAATAGGTGCAACCAGTTATGTTGGACCCCTCGATGTGGATAGACCTTGTGTCTCCAGTGTAGTTGTCTTTATCATTGATAACATTGGTATTCCTTTGATTCCTTTAGGAATCAACAGATACTATGGCCCAGATGGTCAGTGTTGAGTCCTGTGCTCAGAGGGGGTTGCCACTGATGGCCTTGGTTGCCACTGTGTTAAAGTGGTTGGTGTTTGGCTTGGGACCAAAGATCCATGATTTTGGCTTTGGCCTCAGAGTATTTGGCGCTGTGTGTGCGGGGCATGCTGGATGTCCTTCAAGGATGCATCTGTAGTCCTTACATATGGGTTGTCCTGCCTCAGGCAGCCCCTCGGTCGGCCGGATTCCAAAGTCTGGGTCCGGCGTTGGCTGATGTCGCCTCCATCCCGACGTCAGAGCGCCTGGGATATAAGAGTCAGCCGACGCCATCTTCCTCAGTGTTTCTTGCCGCGCAGTGCCCGAAGCAGAAGCAGTTCGCAAGTGCCGGTTGGCCAGCTCCTGAGATTTCAGCTAACCGAAGACTTCAAAAAGCTAAGTACCCCGTTGGGGACTCTTTCTTGCCTCAGCCGATGTCAGATCAAACGGTTAAAGTTAATAATTGTTTATCTTGTGGGAAACAAATACCTCATAAGGATTTCCACTCTTACTGCCTACCCTGCCTAGGCCCAGACCACGACGTCTCAGCCTGTGCCTTTCAATAGACGCACTCTTAGGCGTCGGGCGGAGTTCGCAGAGGAATTTTTTGGGGAAAAATACTGTTACACTATGCCGTCGGAGCTTCCGACTCCTCATTTACCCAAAAAACGGAAGGACAAGGACCGACACACGCGGTCCGTGGTTTCGGCTGAAACCACGCCCAGGCCTACCGCGAGTGTCTGTCTCTGCCGAAACCGAATCCTCGGTGCTTCCGACCGACGAAACCGCACAACTGACAATCTCGGCCCCGGAGGCCACCTCTGAGTCGGTTATAGAATTTCCTACTGAAACCGGTGCTCTGGAAATTTCCGACACCATTTCTCTAGATAAGACTACTCCAGCACGTGGGGCAGCCAGGCCTCCTGTATCCATGTCCATTAAGGCATTTACACGTGCTAAAGCTGCTAAACAGCCAAAATCTCTCCCTCCCAAGACTATTCCTCAGGGATCCACTACCGGTTCACAGATTTTAAGTTTAGCTGAGGACCTTATTTCCCTAATTAGGGGCTCTCAGCCACATCCGGACAGGGGCTTTCAACCTCCTCAAGACAAAAGGCCCAGGGTTGAGCAGACAGATCCCCAGTCTTCTGATGAGGCCTCAGATGACTCTGCCTTATCAGACTACCAGGAGGAGGCCTTTACGGCCTATGAGGATTCTGATGCAGAGGAATCTCTACCCTCTGCCTCCCCTCCTGAAGAATTGTCCTTTGGGGGGAGACCCTCTAATCCATGAGAGAGCATTTCAAATGGCAGGGCCAGGAATTCTCTGACTCCAGGAAGAGATTAAGAACTTTTTTGCATTTACCTCAGCATAGACCTTTGGCTATTCCTCCGTTTTTAAATGTCATTGATGATGTGTACTCTGAGTCTAGTATTTCCCCTGACTCCCTTCCTCCGGCTCCTGTCAAACCCGATAGGTACTACAGGGTCCCGGACTCTCATCATTTCCTTTACAAGGGCCACTCTGCTGATCCAGAAACTATTTCCCAGGGACCTAAAGGGGTTGCAACCACCACTACTAAAAACCCACTCCCTTCTGAAAGGGAGTCCAGGGCTTTAGAGAGATGGGGTAAAAAGGTGTATACTACTTCCACTCTGTCTATGAGGGCATTAAATTGTCAATTCCATATGATACAGTACCAAGAGTATTTGTTAGATGAATTGCATAAAAAACTTTCTACACCTGAACCCCTAGATCGCAAGGCCCTTAAGGATCTGGTACATAACTCCCAGCAGGTTAGCAACCATTTCTTGCAGTGTGGTTATGATGCATTGGAAGCTTCATGTAGGTCAGCAATGACAGGTGCAGTCATACGTAGACATGCTTGGCTGAAGGAACAAACACTGCCAGATCATGTTAAAGCAAAGCTTCTGGATGCTCCGCTGGAAAAACAAAAGTTATTTGGCTCCACGGCTCAAGAGGTCTTAAAGAAATTTGAGGAAAAGGCTAAATCAGTACAAACAGTCAAAGATTTCCTGCAGGTCCAGCCACCAAGATTCAGCAGAAATTGGCCTTCTAAGAATTGGTCCTTTCCGGACACAGACAGATTTCAAAGAGGCAGAAACAGGCGTGCCAGAGGTAGAGGGCAAGCTCGAGGCTCCTACAGAGGACGTCAATGGCAGCCTCCAAACCAGAGAGGTACTGCAGGACCTACAACTGCTACACAAGGACCATCTCAATGACTTGACTATGACCCCGCCAACCAGGGCTCAATTGGAAGCACCTTTGGGCGGAAAGCTATCTTTATTCTCAAAAAATTGGCACAGTATTACAAAGGACAAATGGATACTGCAAATAATAGACAAAGGATACAGATTCCATTTTCACACATTACCAAAAAGACAAGGCATGCCAAACCTGCCACCAAACCAAAGGGCAGAGGCTTTCAAACAAATTTCCAAGCTACTTCAAATGAGGGCAGTAGAAAGGGTTCCTCTCTCAGAACAAGGCCAAGGATTTTATTCCAGACTGTTGCTTGTTCCAAGAAAAGAAAAGCAATGGAAACCAATACTGGACTTGTCCGCACTGAATACTTACCTCATCGTGCCAAAATTCAAGATGCTGACCTTACAGCAACTCCTTCCCATGCTGGTCAAGGGGTCCTGGCTGGTAACTCTAGACCTCAAGGAGGCATACCTGCATGTCCCTTTCAAAGTTGCAGAAGACACCTCAGATTTCCTGCAGGCTCAGAGCATTATCAATTCTCAGCATTGCCATTTGGCTTAACTACTGCGCCCAGAGTATTCACAAAATGCCTGGCATCAGTAGTTGCACAGTGCAGACTTCAGGGGATTCAAATTTACAAATACCTGGACGACTGCCTCATACAAGCGGACAGCCAACAAACACTGGTAGAACACTTAAACTATGTCATCCGACTACTACAGGCCTTGGGATACACAGTCAACATTCAGAAATCAAGATTTGTTCCATCCCAACGAATAATTTCCTGGGTGCAAAACTGGATACAAACACCCAGATGGCTTTTCTCACAGAAGAAAAACAAGCACAACTACCAGATTATTTCAGAAATCTGACAACACAAACCCAGCTAACTGCAAGGAAGATCCTGCAGGCCCTGGGATTCATGGCATCTTGCATTCTTCTGATCCCACAAGCAAGGCTGCATATGAGGAAACTACAATGGTACCTAAGGAGTCTATGGTCTCAGCACAGTCACAGTCTAGAAACTTTGATCCTCCTCATTCCTTGCCTTCAAAAGGAATTTCTGTGGTGGGCAAAAGCAAGCCAGTCAAACATGGGCCTGCCTTTCAGCAAGCCACATATCAGCCAAACCATTACAACGGATGCCTCAGACCATGGATGGAGAGCTCATATGGAAGGCAGATGCATTCAAGGGCAATGGACACAAAGGGAATTGCACCTGCACATCAACCAAAAGGAAATGCTGGCAGTGATACATTCCATCGAGGCCTTCAGGCTCTTACTGCACCAAGGTCACCTGTTAATAAAGACAGACAATACCACAGTTAGGTGGTACATAAACAAGCAAGGGGGTACCCATTCATACCCTCTTTGCAGGCTGGTGATAAATCTGTTGGACCTTTCCCTGAAACTCAATATAGAACTACAATCCCAGTTCGTACCAGGAAAAGACAATGTTCTGGCGGACAGCCTGAGCAGAAACATCATGGATCCACACGAATGGATGTTGCACCCAGATATACAATTCTCCAGATAACACATGCATGGGGAACGCCGGACATAGATCTTTTTGCCTCCCACCGCAACCATCATCTGAGGAAATTCTGCACAAGGACATACCATCCTCAAGCATGGAAAGTGGACGCCCTCTTATTCAACTGGAATACTCTAACAGTATATGCATTCCCACCTCTTCCATTAATGACCAAGGTCTTACTGAAGATCAGGATAGAGTAACCAAAAGTAATCCTGATAGCCCCGGACTGGCCAAGACAGCACTGGTACCCACTGTTAAGGAGCATGTCACGCACGAAACCTTGGCCTCTACCACAATGGCCACTTCTGACAGCACAATTACAAGACTCTGCACTCCAGTCTAAAAACCTTGCAGCTGACAGCCTGGAGAATACCTTGACTCCTCGCCAGGCGAAACTATCCAAGAGGGTACAGGATATCATCATGGAAGCCCGGCGGCCCTCCACAAGAAAAACGTATTCAGCAAAATGGAAAAGATTTTGTACCTGGAACACCGCAAAGGGTCAAGATTCGACAATCATGAGCATTCCACATATTCTAGAATACTTGGCTGAAATGCTCCATAATGGCCTTTCTTATTCCTCCGTTATGATTCATGCTTCAGCAATTTCAGCAGACTACAACACTGACCCACCTGTATTCTCTCATCCTCTGCTAAGACAGTTTCTAAGAGGGATACAAAACCTCAACCCTCCAAGGAAACCACCAGTGCCTACATGGGACCTTAACTTCATGTTGGAAAAATTAACTCTTCCTCCCTTTGAACCAGCAGCATCTTCAGAACTACAATTCCTGTCTTGGAAGACTGCCTTTCTCCTGGCCATAACCTCAGCGAGAAGAGTATCTGAGTTACAGGCCCTCATGGCAGTTCAGCCATTTCTCATTTTTCATCAGGACAGAGTCTCTTTGAGAACCAATCCTTCATTCATGCCGAAGGTGGTATCCAGGGTTTCACTGAACCAAGCTATTCACCTGCCTACCTTCTTTCCAAATCCACAAAATAAAGGAGAACCACAGACAGTTGCGATATTACTTGGACAGAACTAAGACTTGCAGAAAAACTGACCAACTCTTTGTAGCATATGCTGCTGGTGTACAAGGAAAAGTAATTTCCAAACAGACAATTTCAAAATGGATAGGAAATTGCATTCTGTTCTGTTACTCCTTTCATGGAAAAGCTGTGCCAGCTAACATTAGGCCTCATTCCACCAGAGCAACAGCCACCTCCACAGCCTTCTTAAGAGGGGTGGCTACAAAGGACATTTTAGAAGCTGCTACATGGAGCTTCATGCATACATTTTCCAAGCATTACAATTTGCCCTTATGGTGGACGAAAACGTATGTAAAATAAAGCGTTAAAAACTTTTCCATTAGTGCTTCAGCTTAATTCTAGCACTTTACTTGAGAGACGTTTTCCTGTGGTATCAGTTTGCTGCCTGAGTTCGTTTAGTGCCTTTTTTTTGTGATTATCAATTTGCCCTTATATTCCAGATCCAGAGCAGGCTTTGCTACTGCAGTCCTGCAGGGCATGTTAGCTACACCATCCTTTTCTTAGGTCCTACCTCCCCCAGCTTGGCTATGGTATTCTACCCATATGTAAGGACTGCAGGTGCATCCTTGAAGGACATAGTACAGTTTTGTACCTACCATAAATGTAGATGTCCGATAGGTATGCATCTGCAGTCAGGATTTCCCTCCCTCCTACCCCTTTTGGATACCTATCCCTCCTTTTAGCTAGCTGGGGTTATCTTTTATGGTGTATTTGTTTTTTATTGCTGTGCATGTTTGGAATTTTTTCATTTCTCCAAATTTAGCCTTACTTAGAGGGCATCTGGGGCAAGAAAAACTGAGGAAGATGGCGTCGGCTGACACTTTTATATCCCTGGCGCTCTGACGGGATGGAGGCGACATCAGCCAACGCCGGACCCAGACTTTGGAATCCGGCCGACCGAGGGGCTGCCTGAGGCAGGACAACCCATACGTAAGGACTCCAGATGCATACCTATCGGACATATACATTTATGGTAGGTACAAAACTGTACTTTCAGCACAGGATCTGACCTTGCTGGCACTGAAAACTTTGGTCCCAAGCTCTTTGGCAGATGATTCTGTGCAGAATGGAGCTACCCTTGCCTCCTTTGTCTATTATATCATTACCAATTCCACCTTTGGGTACTATCAGATACGGGCATCAAGTAGACCATCATTAAGAGACTGAGCTGCAGGTTTCTTTTCCCAGTTGAGTGCTGACAAGGTCTTCTATTACGTCCCCCTGAGGAAGAGGACATGCAAGAGGAAGCACCTAGACTCCCCTCTGAGTATTCCACTCCAGATGCATATCTGGACAAAGGGGAGGGTTCTTTGAAATCCCATGTGTGGAGGCTCCTTCCTTTATTGAGGTTTTAGAAGTATTGAGTTAGAGGGGGTTTTGGTCCATTGACCCCACTGCCCCCCTGAGAAGCAGATCTTACAAGAGGCCTATAACTACTTACCCTCAGCAGCATGGATAGTGGTTTCCCCAGACAAACCTTTGGGGATACTCTAGTGCAAGGTTTTGAAAGAGCTGGACAGAATGGGGCCCGTCCCAGGGAAACTGAGCAGGGTGCTCTGTACTCCTAAAGACGGGCCTTATCTGAGCAAATGTTGACTCTGTCTTGATGGCTGTGGCTATTAAGTATGTCCTGGAAGATGCCCAGTCCATCTGTCTTTCCAACAAGGATTCCAGGAAGATGAACAAGCTAGGGAAGCTAGTGTACATGCCCAACATGCTGGCAGTTAGAACTTTAAACTACATGGTTCATATGGTTCGGTTTCTGAGAAATGTTGGACAAAGTGTTGGAAAAACCTGAAACATTTGCAGCTGGGGAGCACTAATCTCAATTGGAACATCAGGTGGCCATAATAAGTTCCATTTCTTCCCTGTCCATGCATATGTTCCACAACATGATGGATTGAGCAGCAAGATTGGCAGGGTCCGGAGTGATTTAAGAAGATGAGCCTTTTTATAGCTTATGAATTTTCCGGATCACTTCAAAGTCACCTTTGCCAATACCCTCTTCAGCAGTAAGCTGTTTGGGCAGTAAAATAGACAGGTTGTCTGCCTGTGAGCAGGGAGTCAAAGCACTCACTTTTGTTGAAGTTGTTAGATGTTCTTCATGTTTCACTGTTGCAGTCATTACATTAGGGTAATCTGCTGGCAGGTTGCCCTCAGTCGGCCTGATTAACAAAATCTTGGATCCTGTGTCGGTTGCTGTCCCTTTTTCCATGACGTTTGGTCATCAGGGTATAAAACATGCAGCCGACACCATTACATCAGTCTTTCTTGCCGTGTGGTGCCTGAAGCAGAAGCAGTTCGCAAGTGCCGGTCGGCCGACTCCTGAAATCTTCGTTTTCGAGTTTCAGAACCAAAGTCTTCAACTTAAAGCTAAGTACCCCCTTGGGGAAACTTTTTCGTGCTCCTTACCGATGTCAGTAAAAGTTAATTGCATTACTTGTGGAAAGCAAATACCTCAAAGATTTTCATTTGTACTGTATTCCTTGCCTAGGCCCTGACCACAACGTACCTTGCTGTCGGTTTTGTGCTTTATTTAATCCACGCACTATCTGTCGTCGGTACTTTTTTGCCACAAAATATTTCGGTTTTCTGTTTAATTATCCAGAAATGATGTCTGTTAGCCATTCGACTACCGGGATTCCGAAAAAACGCAAAGATAAAGACAGAGACAGGCCGTCGAGGTCCAAAACTGCTGACTGCGCTTCTAAGCCAGTCGCCAGTTCGCCGGTACTCAGGCGCTTTCGCAGCCCCTGATGCCCGATACTTCTGACTCGCAGGCCTCTACTGAGACCCATTCGGAGTCTGGTATATACCGCGAGATGCTTCACCTATGGAACCCGCGGATGTCTCTCCCTTGGATGGGTCCAGAGCCGCTGTGCAGGCACCGGCTTCTGAGGGTGTATTCAGGCCTACAGAATTGCGTATTAAACCGACTCCACCTTCTATATTAAGGCCTAAATTTTGATCTAGGTCTAAAAAACAGACGCCCAGGCCACATGTTCAGGCTCCTATGTCTAAAAAACAAATGATCAAAATGGCTGAAGATCTATTTACTCTAATCGGGGATAGTCATCTTCCCCCCTTCTAAGAGGCCTAGGCCCGAGCTTGACTGTGAATCTTCTGATCAGGATGGTTTCTTCCGACTCTTCTAATGTCCTGGATTTTGTCCATACCTACTTGAGGATTCTGATGCAGAGGATTCCATTCCCTCTGCCCCCCCCCCCCCCCCCCCAGGACTTTTCTTACTACAGGGTTTCTGAGTCCCACAAGTTCCTTTTTCCTTTTCAAAAATCCTGTTGCAGATCCAGAAACCATTTCTTAGGGGCCCAAGGGCATTAAGGTTTCTACTGCTAAAAATCCTACCCCTTCTGATAGAGACTCCAGGACGCTGGATAGATGGGGTAAAAAGGTTTATACTTCTGCAACTTTGGCAATCAGGGCTTTAAACTGCCAATTTCCTATGTTAAAATATCAACAGCATATTATTGAACTGCTTAAACAGAAAAAGTTGTTTCTGAATGGAAAATAAAGATTTACATGATTTATTGCATTCTGCTGAACAAGTCTGAAAACATACTTTGCAATGTGGTTTTGATTCTTTAGAGGTCTCTTGCAGGGCTGCTGTTACTGGGTCTGTGCTTAGAAGGCATGCTTGGCTTAAGCAGCAATCTTTGCATGATCATGTTAAAGCAAAATTGTTGGATGCTCCTTTAAATCAGGACCGCCTGTTTGGCAGTAAGGCTGAAGAAGTTATAAAAAAAGCTGGAGACTGACTGTCTCTATCTTTGCGTTTTTTCAGAATCCCAGTAGTCGGATGGCTGAACGTCATTTCTGGAATTAAACAGAGAACCAAAATATTTAGAGAGAAAAATGTACCGACTGTGGATAGTGCGCTGATTAAAGCACATCTATGCAAAATCTATGCAAACTGTAAAAGATTTCTTACAAGTGCAACCTCCAAGATTTAGTTGGCACTGGCCTACTAAGAATTGGTCCTTTCCAGCTCCTTCCAGATCCTCTCAAGCCAAACCCAGACACACCAAAAGCACCAGGTTTCAGTCCCAGGGGACTCTCAGAACTAAGCAGTGGGGGGGCCTCCACTTCCAAATCTGGAAATAACAAGACACCCCCCCCTATGGTAAATAGTCTCAGTGACTTTCCTTTAAAATTGCCAAGCACTTACCTTTTAGCCGCCCCTTTGGGGGGAAAGCTTGCTCTTCATGCAAAAAAAATGGGAACTCATAATCCAGGACAAATGGGTTTTAAATAGTGTCCCAGGGATACAGATTTCATTTCCACATGTTGCTAACACCAAACGGGTGGCCAGACCTGCCCCCAAATCAGTGGGCAGAGGCTCAAAACTTTTTCTTAAACATGGGGGCTATTCAGCCGGTGCCAGAAGAGGAAAAGGGACAAGGTTTCTATTCCAGGCTTTTACTGGTACCCAGAAAAGACCATTCATGGCGTCCAATTCTGGACCTGTCTACTCTAAACACCTTTCTGGAGATTCCAAAATTCAAGATGCTGACTCTTCACCAGTTACTTCTTGTGCTAGGCAAAGATGCCTGGTTGGCAACTCTAGATTTAAAAGAAGCATACTTGCACATCCCAATCAGGGAGTCCTGCAAGAAGATACCTACTCTTCAAAGCAGGCTACTTGCATTATCAGTTCTCTGCACTGCCGTCTACTGCACCCAGGGTATTCACAAAGTGCCTGGCTCCAGTAATTGCATTTTGCAGGCAAAGAAATATTCAGATATATCCATACCTGGACGGTTGTCTTAAGGCAGAAAACCAGGCCATACTTTAAATCATCTGGCGTTTGTAAAAAAAGGTTCCAACTTGTCTGGGGTACACCATAAACGAAAATAAATCACAACTGGTACCCTCAACAGATTACATTCCTGGGTGCAAGCTTGAATAAAACTGCCCAGATAGCTTTCCTCATGCCAGCGAAGCAAATTCATTTGGTAACTTAACTTCAAACAATTGACCACAAAAAAACTGCAATCTGCAAGACAGATACTGCAAGCCTTGGGGGTTCATGGCCTCCTGCATTCTTCTAATTCAGTATGCAAGACTGCATATGAGGAAACTACAGTGGTACTCAAGTCCATGGAGTCAACATTGTCACAGCCTGGAAACAATGATTCCCATCATACCTTGCCTACGCCTAGAGTTCTTATGGTGGGCAGAGGCCTGCCACCAAAACAAGGGACTGCCATTCACACTACCCCCTGCCGCCCATACCCTAACTTACAGATGCATCAAACTATGCATGGGGGGCTCACCTGGCCGGGAAGTGCATTCAGGGCAAATGTAACACGAATTAAATGCACCTGTATATCAATCAAAAAGAAATGTTAGCTGTACAGAATGCACTGACAGCCTTGAAGGCCTACATTCTTCCAGGACAACTAATGGTAAAGACGGATAACACGGTTATGTACATAAACAAGCAGGGGGGGGGGGTACACATTCCTACCCCTTCTGCAGACTAGCCATGGCATTGTGGAACATGGCCTTGAGCTACCAAGTGCACCTACAAGCTCAATTCCTGGCAGGAAAATTGAATACACTGGCAGATGAACTAAGCAGAAATCTCATGGACCCACACGAGTGGAAACTGGAACAGATTTTTCAACATGTTGTCAAGCAAATGGGGGAGCCCAGACACAGATTTATTTGCCTCTTCCCAGAACTACCAGTTGGACAGTTTTTGCACAAGGGCTCCCCACAAAAACAGCTGGAAAGTGGATGCTCTGTCCTTCAACTGGAAAAATCTATCAGTATATGCCTTTCCCCCTCTGCCTCTGCTCTCCAAACTTCTGATAAAAGTCAAACAAGACAAACCAAGAGTGATTTTGATTGCTCCAGACTGGACATGCCAACACTGGTACCCACTCCTGCGCAGTGTCACAAATATCTACATGGCATCTGCCTCAGACACCTTCCTTGCTGTCTCAGCAGGAGAACCAAATTCTGCACCCTCAGCTGCCAACATTGAACCTTGCAGCTTGGCTAATCACTTAAATTCGCCCTTAGCATCCCTCAGCAAACCTGTGATGGATGTCATCTTGGAGGCGAGAAGACCTAGTACTAGAAAATCTTATGCTGACAAATGGAAAAGATTCTGTGCCTGGAACCAATCTTTAGGGATGAGCACAGCAGCGCCCAATTTACCTCAGATTTTGCAATACTTAACTGAGATGCTTCACAAGGGCCTGTCTTTTTTTCCTCTATTAAAATCCATGCTTCAGCTAATTCAGCTCACTATAACACAGAACCACCCCTCTTTTTTCATCCTGTGCTCAAGAAGCATCTCTGAGGGGCAAAGAACTTGAGACCACCCAGGAGAGCTCCTACCCCTGACTGGGACCTTTAACTTTGTTTTGGAGAAGCTCTCACTACCTCCTTTTGAGCCAGCTGCTACAGCAGACTTAAAATTTCTCTCTTGGAAAACAGCCTTGCCCTTAGCAATCATTTCAGCTAGAAGGATATCTGAATTACAGCCCCTTATGGCAGTGGAGCCTTTCATCACCTTTCTTGTGGACAGGGCATCTCTGAGGACCAATCTCTCCGTGCCCAAGTTGGTTTCCAGTGTGGCTCTTAATCAGTGCATTCATTTGCCAACCTTCTTTCCCAATCCACACAACAAAGGCAAAGGATTCTGCATTCCTTGGACGTGAACAGTTGCTAATAGCATTTGCTGCTGGGGCAGAGGGGAAGGCTATTTCCAAATAAACCATTTCTAAATGGATAAGCCATTGCATTCATTTCTGCTATAGGCACAATGGAAAACCTATCCCCCAGGGGATCAGATCTCAGTCTACCAGGGCTGCATCTACTTCTGCAGCCTTTTTCAGAGGTGTTCCTACCAGGGATATTCTAGAAGCTGCTACCTGGAGTTCTGTACATACTTTCACCAAGCATGATCATTTACCGATTTCCTCTAAATCCAGAGCTGGCTTTGCCACTGCTGTCTTGTTAGGGCCTTGTAGCTGGTCCTAATGCTGTATAAATTCCCCCTTCCAACCATAGCTTTGGGAATATACCTAAATGCATTGACTGCAACAGTGAAACATGAACATAGTACAGTTGTGTACACTTACCATAAATGTAGATGTTCAATTGTATTCACTGTTGCAGTCCTGGTTACCCTCCCTCCAGCCCCCTGTTTTTCTCTGACTATAACTCTACTTTTACTATGCTTAAAAGCCTTTTTGGTATATTTGCTTTTGGTTGGAGGTATATTTTTGTGTTAAATTTTATTTGCTCCCCATTTGGAGGGCACTTGACATCTGGGGCAAGGAAAATTGATGTAATTGTGTTGGCTGCATGTTTTATACCCCTCATGACCAAACATCATGGAAGAAGGGACAGCAACCGACGCAGGACCCAAGATTTAATCTGGCCGACTGAGGGCAACCTGCCAGCAGATTAATCTAATGTAATGACTGCAACAGTGAATACACTCTAACATCTACATTTATGATAAGTATACACAGCTGTACTTTGCCTTGCATAGGACTTTTTTACCAGAATTATAAAGGGTGAGGAATTTGTTTTCACAAGTCCCAACAGCCCCAGCCCAAACTGCATCAGGACAGTGGTTCTTTGGGCAGGGGGGGGGGGGGTCTTCATCTGGATGCTGTCGCAGAGGGGAAAGTAGCTCCCGGTAACAAGGGTGGGATGAGTCTCCTTTCAAGTTTTTCATCTCTACGACCCCTGAAAGTTTCCCTGATTATTCCTTTCTGAAAGCGATTGGGGGACAGCTCTCAATTATTTTGATGTGGATTGCTATCATTGTTTAATTCCTGAATAAGGGGAAGTATATCAGTAGTCAACTTGTTTCCCTTTTGAGTACAACCCACGATTCAGACTTCTACCTGTACCACCCAGGAAAAGGGCAGCAGTGTTTAGAACAGGAGCAAGTTCTCCAAGAAAAGAGCAATCCAGGACGTCCCACCAGACCAGAAAGGATTCGGATTTTACTTCAGATTCTTTAGTAACCAAGAAAACAAAGGGCTACAGGTTGATCTTTGCTTTGAATTGGCTCAGTTGGTTTGTAAAGGAGGAGAATTTCTAGATAGTTACAGGGCAGTTCTTTCTGCCATGCTTCAAGGAAGAGTATTTGATATTCTCTTTATCTTCTGGATGCTTACCTGAATATAAATATGGACAAAGCATCAAAAAATTTGAGGCAGGGGCTGATCTTTATTTTCAGGACCTTTCCACAGCTCCCCAGGTGTTCTCAGAATACATGGCCCGAGTCACAGCTCACTTGCCGATTTTAGGAGAGAGTCTTTCCGTACCTAGATGATTGGCTCTCTATAGCCCTGTCGATGGGCCCTCTTGTGATGGCAAGATGCTTGTTTCAACTCTGCTCTTCTTTGGGAATAGTAGTAAATGTGGACAAGCCCAGTTGGAACCCTCACATGACCTTATCTTCATAGGTTGTTGTCTCAGGTAGCAATTCTTCCACAGGAGATTTCATCGTTGATAAGAGGTGGCTTCTCTAGTTGAGCAAGATTAGCCAACAGCAGTTCACATTCTGAAGGTTTTAGGTCTTATGGCTGCATCAGTACTGATTCTCAATGTCAGACTGTGTGAGGATTTTACAGTGGACTCTTCGTGTGTAATGCCAGTGTTTTCAACACTTGCATCACAGGATCAGACTTTCTCAGACAGTCAGATGGAGCTTAACCCAGTGGTTGAATCTTTCCAATCCTTCATCCAATCCACACTGCTCACAAAGGTTCCCATGGATGCATCTGCCCAAAGTGTGTGTGGGTGGGCGTGTGTGTGTGTGTGTGTGGTTGGCGTGTGTGTTGGCGTGTGTGTGGCATTGGCAAGCAAGAGGGTTCAAGGTTCGTGGACAGGGGAGGTGGCCTCCCTGCATGTCAGTGTGCTTGGGTGCGACCTGTCCTAGCATTGTAGGCATTTCAGGTTGAGCTCCCTTGAGGTGCAGTTTCCATATAGTTGGACAAACATAATGGTTGTGTGGTATGTTAAAAAGAAAAGCAGTGAGATTATAGGAATGTGACCTTACCTCGCTGTTTTCTAGTTGCAGTGCATGTACACGGATCTTCCAGTGTGATTGTGGAAAAGCTTGGTGGGCACATCTCGCTCAGCCACAAATGGTCCCCGAATATCAAGGTGGCACACATGTGCAAGAAGTGAGAGATACTTTGATGCAACCTTATCCCTTCACTATTCAACACCAAATGCCCCCAGTTTTTCAGCATAGACAGTCACAAGGCAGTCCCACATTTAGCTGCATGGTCCCCTGTCTGCCTATCCTTCTCTGCCCCTAATACTGAAGCTTACAGAAAGCAAAGGGTTGCAAGGCTCAGTTCTGTTTAGCTCTCTTCTGGCAATACCAGATTTGATTTCTCCTTAGTACGGTCTGTCCTGAAGGTGAAAGCAATTCTCCCACCACAGTGCTGCAGCTTGATAACCCATGTGTCTGCACTCCCTCAATCAGACTTTCAGTCCCTGTGTTTAACCACCTGTTTTCTCAAGGTGTAGTAACAGCCAGAAACATTTGGTTCCTCCCAGATGTTAAGCTAATTTCAGTTTCACAGAAAACTTTGACTAAAAGAATTTGTAAGGGTGAATGGAAAAAAAATTGCAGAGTGGGTTTCAAAAGGGCCTTTCTCCCATTTCTGCACCAGTGGATCAGGTGTTAGCCTTTCTGTTACAGTTGTATAAGAAAGGAGCTACTTACTCTAAGTTCATATGACAGCAATTTCATGCTTTTATGAAGAATTTCTAAACCACTTATTGGCATTTCATTTTATATGCAAGACTTTCCTGATATGGATATTTCATTCTAGGCCTCCACTGAGAGGACCAGTGTTGGTTTTGGACATTAAGTTTGTGCTTCAGTGCCTAATTAAACCTCATAGTGAACTGGCTGTTTTAGTAGACCTGAAGATGTTCTTCGTGTTTCACTGTTGCAGTCATTACATTTGGGTAATCCTGCTGGCAGGTTGCCCTCAGTCTGCCTGAATTCCAAAGTCTTGGATCCTGCGTCTGCTGCTGTCGCCCCTTCCCCGACGTCAGGTCGTCAGGGGGTATAAAAGAAGCAGCCGACGCCATTTTCTAAAGTCTTTCTTGCCACGCGGTGCCCGAAGCAGAAGCAGTTCGCAAGTGCCAGTCAGCTGACTCCTGAGATTTTCTTGTTATAGTTTCAGACCCGAAGTCTTCAATAAAGCTAAGTACCCCATTGGGGAAACTTTTTTCTTGCTCCAGACCGATGTCAGAAAAAGTTAATTGTATTTCTTGTGGAAAGCAAATACCTCATAAGGACTTTCATTCTTACTGTATTCCTTGCCTAGGCCCTGATCACAACATTTCTGGTTGTCGGTTTTGTGCTAGATTTATCCAACACACTATTAAGCTTCTGTATGATTTTGCTTTAAACTATTTTAGACACCGGTTTAATTATCCAGAAATGTCGTCTGATAGCCATCTGACTACCGGAGTTCACAAAAAACACAAAAGGAGAGAGAGAAACAAGAGGTCCAAAACCGACTAAGCTTCTCCTAAGCCAGTCGCCGGTTCTCAGTGAGGCTCTTTCGCAGCCCCTGACGCCCACTACTTTAGAGTCGCAGGCCGCTACCGACTCCCACATGGAGTCTGCTATGGCGCTGGAAACTCAAGGTATTGGAGCCTTGGACACTGATGGGCCCGGAGCCGCTGAGCAGGCACTGGCTTCTGAGGGTGTATTCAGACCTAAACATCTTTACATTAAACCGTTTTCAGCTTCAAAGGCAAAGACTAAAGCACCTTCTAAAGCAAAGAAACAAACTCGAGCCACGTGGACAGGCCTCTATGCCCAAAAAACAGATGCTTAAAATGGCTTGAAGACTTTATTACCTTGAGCAGGGGTTCGATCCCCCTCCTAAGAGGCCTAGGCAAGAGACTGACTATGAATCTTCAGATCAGGTTTCTGTTTTTTCTGATTCCTCTTTTGATCAGGAATTTTCTCCTCCCCCCTATGAGGATTCTGATGCTGAATAATCTATACCTTCAGCTTCTCCTCTGAGGACTATTCTTTTGGAGAAACCTTGCATACCATGAGGGAGCATTTTCACTGGGAGAGCCAAGATTTTTCAGAATCTAAAAAGAGGCTCAGGGATTTCCTTTTACTACCTCAACACAGGCCTCTAGCCATTCCACCTGTTAGACATTGTAGATGTGTTTTCAGAGTCTAGTCTGACCCCTGACTCCTTACCTCCAGCTCCTGTTAAGCCGAACAGATATTACAGGGTTTCTGACTCTCATAAATTCCTGCTGCAGACCCAGGAACTATTTCACAGGGTCCCAAAGGAGTTAAGGTTTCCGCAGCAAAAAAAGTACCCCCCTCTGACAGGGATTCTAGGGCACTGGCTATAAGGGCCTTAAACTGTCCGTTTCATATGCTCAAATATCAGCAACATGTCATGGCATTGCTTAAACAGAAAATGTTAAACTCTGAATGTGCAGAAAACAAGGAAATGCAGGATTTATTGCATGCAGCTGAACAAGTCGGAAAGCATACTTTGCAGTGTGGTTTTGATTCTTTGGAGACCTCCTGCAGGGCCGCAGTTACAGGTTCTGTAATTTGGAGGCATGCTTTGTTAAAGGAACAAAATCTGCCTGATCATGTCAAAGTTAAATTATTAGATGCACCTTTACAGCATGATACTTTGGCGTTAAAGGCAAAAAAAGGTGTTAAAGAAAATGGAGGACAAAGCTAAATCTATGCAAACTGTCAAAGATTTTTTACAAGTACAGCCACCTATGTTTAGTAGACACTGACCTACAAAGAATTGACATACCTCAAAGGGGCAGATCTAGGCGCAAGGTTCATATAGGTCAAAGCAATGGGGTGCTTCTACCTCCAAAGTTGGAGAAGACAAATCACAACCATACAGGAAACAGTCCCAATGACTTCCCCCGGCCTGCACCAAGCACTTATCTCCTGGCAGCACCCTTACGGGGAAAATTAGCACTTTTTTCTCAAAATTGGCACATTATAACCCAGGACAAGTGAGTTTTAAATAGTGTCACAAGGCTACAAGTTCCATTTCCATATCCTGCCAAAGGCAAACAGCTGGCCAGATCTGCCCAAAAATCAATGGGCAGAGGCGCAAAAACAAGTCTCATCCCTCATGGACATGGGGCTATTAAACAAGTACCAGAGCAAGAGCAGGGACAAGGATTTTACTCGACTGTTCTTGGTACCCATAAAGGACAAAGCTTGGAGACCAGTACTGGACCTATCTATTCTGAAAACATTGCTGGATATACCAAAATTCAAAATGTTGCCTTTTCAGCAGCTTCTGCCCATGCTGGGCAAGAATGCTTGGCTTGTGACTTTAGACCTAAAAGAGGCATACCTGCATGTCTCAATCAGACAATCGTGCAGAAGATACCTCCGATTCAAGGCGGGCTCAATGCATTACCAATTCTCTGCACTGCCCTTTGGCTTATCTGCTGCGCCCAGGTTCTTTACAAAGTGCCTGGCACCAGTAATTGCATTCTGCAGTCAGAGGAATACAACTATATCCTTACTTGGACGACTGTCTAATTCAAGCAGAGAACAAGGACATCCTTCTGCAGCACCTGACGTTTGTGAAAAGACTTCTAACATGCCTAGGGTACACAGTCAACAAAAAGAAATCAAAACTAGTACCCTGTCAAGAGATAATATTCCTGGGGGCAAGCTTAAATACAACTGCCCAGATGGCTTATCTCATGCCAGACCAACAAAGGCAACTGACTACCTATTTCAAAATGTTGGCAACAAAGGCCCAGTATCTGAAAGAAAAATTCTGCAGGCTTTGGGCTTCATGGAGTCCTGCATCCTACTAATTCCATATGCAAGACTGCATATGAGGAAACTTCAGTGGTACCAAAAAAGTGTTTGGACTCAACATTGCCACAGCCTGAAACTGATTACTTTCATTCCCTGCCTGCAACAGGAGTTTTGATGGTGGGTGAATGCTGGTCACCAGAACAAGGGACAGCCATTCACATTACCCCCAGCAAGGCAGACTAACAACGGATGCATCATATTATGCCTGGGCGGCCCCCATGGCAGGAAGATGCGTTCAGGGCATATGGTCCTCAAACCAAATGCATCTACATATCACTCAAAAAGAGATGCCAGCTGTTCAGAATGCCCCGACAGCCTTCAAGGACCTACTTCATCAGGGACAACTACTGATAGACATCACCACGGTCATGTGGTATATAAACAAGCAAGGGCGACACATTCTTACCCCCCTTTGCAGACTAACCATGACTTTGTGGGGCACAGCATTGACTTACCAAGTACATCTGCAGGCACAATTCCTGCCAGGAAAGGAAAACACTCTGGCAGACGAACTAAGCAGAAACCTCATGGATCCCCACGAGTGGCAACTGGATCCACAAGTCTTCAGCATGATAACAAGGAAATGGAGTTGCCCGGGCATAGATCTGTTTGCCTCCCCTAACAACTACCAACTAAAAAGATTCTGCACAAGGACTTATGACAGACAAGCATTGAAAGTGGACGCCTTTTCTTTCAGCTGGAAAAACCTGTCGGTATATGCCTTTCCTCCACTGCCTCTCCTCCCCAATGTACTTCTAAAGGTCAGACAGGAGAAGCTAAAGATGATGCTGATGCTTGGACCTTACCTCAAATACCTCATCTACTGTCCCAGAAAAACAATCTGATCCTGCACAGTCAACTCAGTACTTTAAACCTGGCAGCATAGGTTCATAGGTAGATACTAGGCTATCTGCCCTAGGGCATTTATAAGCCTAGCCAGAGTGTATTTGGCTTTCGCCTCCCTATTAGATTAGCCTACTGTGCCTCTGTAAAGTAGGTCACAGAAGGTACCCTTTTAAGATTAGATGTTATGTGATCCTATCTCGCCTACATTCTGAATGATGGGTTCGGAGCCGATCCCTCGGCTCCGACTCGGCACGCTTATGCCAAAGAGCGAAGTCTCTTATTGGCTGAGCTTACTATATCCCAGGATGCACCACTACCAGTCCCCCAGATCTCGTTTGCCGCTTCCCTGCGAAGACGTGGTCTCGAGCTGGCTGGGCTGAGTAGTTTTTATTAACTAACTTTTCTGTCAGTTTTTTGCTGTTTTTGGTCACAAAAGCTGTTTTAACGGCTATCGCTCTTTTGTGTACGTTTGGATTGTAAAAAATTGTTGTGTGTGATTGGGTTGAGTTTGTTTTCGGCCGCCCTCCATCCAGGGCCTTCCCGGACTGTCAACCTATAAAACTTTACAGGGTCTCAAGTAAATCTACAGTTGTTTAGAGTTCCCTGTCATTTACAGGAAGTGTTTGCGTTAAGCTATAACTGTAAGCTTAGGTTTATCATCAGTAAATCTCTAGTTGTTTACTTTCCTGTCAAAGTTACTAGAATTGTTTAACATCATGTCTCAAACCCCTAGGCCTTCGGGCTTTAAAAAATGTTCGAAATGTGGTTTTAAAATGTCTATCACAGACGATCATTCGCTCTGTGTATATTGTCTAGGGGCAAAGCACTTGCAGGAGTCATGCAGCGTATGTCACGCTTTTTCCTCAAGGGTCCTCCAGGAGAGGAAAAATAAATTGATTCTTAAGGGGTTAATTAAACCTTCCTTTGAAGAAGCCTTGGCATCCTCTCCTGCTCCGGCCAAAAAGAAAAGGGCTTCGGTTCCGACCAGTCCGTCGGATCCGACTGCCAAGAGACTTAGGCAGGCCTCTCCTTCGGCTCCAAAGACTTCGGAGCCGAGGTCGGAACGATCTGCCTCGATGCCACCAGTATCGACTCCTCTGGCTTCGGAGCCGATGGCTGGGGCATCGAGAGGCGGGTCACCTTCGCCGGCTCCGCTGCTCTCGGAGCCGACAAGGGTCGCCGCTCAGACACTTCCTCCTCGGCGCGAAGTCTACCTCGGCACCGATGGAATCTGCTGTGAGTATTCCCTCGGCGCCGATACTTATCGAGTCGCCTCGAGCGGTCCCCTAGCCCTTTGGGGCCGATGGAGGCCTTCTCGAACCCGTTCTGTTTCCTCTCGGTCTTGAGAATGTCAGATTCTGATATAGACAGGGTGCTCCAAAGAATGTTCCAGTCCCCAGTCTTCCAAAAATTTGTTTCGGTTCCGACCCAGTTGGCTTCGGAGCCGATGACCTTGGCCCACCCATTGCCATTCCTCCTCCGACTGCTTGGCTCTGTCGGAGCAGGTGCTGTTGGAGCCGGTGGAGATCTCAGGGTCGGCTCCGACCCTTACTCCAACCGGCCTTCGGGTCCGAGTTTGGTACGCGGACTTCTTCGGCTGGACCGGGGTGATGTTTGGGACCTATGCTGGTTCCGAGCCTCCCCTCGGTGCCCGGCTGCGGGACTTCCGTCGGCTATCACGGCTCGAGACCGGACACTCCCAGGATTCTGGGGTCCGGCTTTCAGGGCCATGAGGAGTGCCTTGGCCAAGTCCTCTTAGGCCATCTCTCCGGCTTTACGGCACCTTCCTGGGCGTGGAGACTGGGTCTTTGGCAGTTCCCTGTCCGTAGCCAGCGGAGCCCGAGGCCTGAGGTTACCCCCAGTGGGGTTCCCCTCCTCCTGAGGGTTCTTCGGAGTTGTCTTCAGAGGAACCCCAAGGAAGAGATCGCAAGAGGAAGCACGTGGACTCCCCAGTCTATTACATCAGACACTGATATGGATGATGCAGAGGGTCCCAGTCGTCCTCGGATGATGTCTCATTTGCAAACATCTTAGAGATCCTCAAACAACGAGGCTGGATATCCAAACCCCCTCTGCGGACGAGTCAGTGCTCCTCAAGGCCTTTGGAGCTCAGCCCTCCGCCTCCTGGGTGTCTCCGCCCGACGAGCTTCTGGATTTAGTTTGTCAAGGGCGGGAACATCCAGATACCGTGGAACCAGTCCCTTCTCGTCCAAATAAATTTTTGTCTGCTCCCCGAGAAGGAGTTCCTTACTAAAGGCGTGGCTGTAGATGCCATGGTGGTGGCATCTGCTACACAACAGGACGTGGCAGAGGCTTCAACGTCCGTCCATCCTCCTAATAAGGAGTCTAGGAGAATGGACAGGTACGGAAGCGCACCCTGACTTCAGCGGCCTTTACCTTAAGGTCTCTGAATTATTTGGCACATTTTACCAGGCTTCAGAGGGATCTGGTCAAGGAGTTGTCAGATTCCTCTCGGTAACCTACCTGAGCAGCTAGCCCAGTCGGTTAGCTCTCAGTTGGCTATCCTTACGTCAATTTCTAACTCGTCCATGAGGCTCATTTCCTATGCGGCGAAGGGGCGGGTAGAGCGGCAGGCACAGGCGTGGCTCTACGAGACAAGCCTGGCTCGCTTGTGTCAGTTTGCAGAGGCCTTCAAGTCTTCCTTCCGACGCTCCCTTTGATGGGTCCTCATTGTTTGGACCCAAGGTGAAAGACACCCTTACCGCTGTGAGCAAGAGGGAAAAACTTTATCTGCCGTAGGTGCCCGTTATTCCACTCCCTTTCGGCCTTACCCCAAGGCTAAAGGAGGGGGGAAAATGTGGTTCCGCAAATCTCGCAAGTTTTTCTCCCAACAGCAGGAAGATTCCCTGTCCAGAGGCAGAGGACGGGGAAATTTTTCAGGGAGACGCCGTCCCAGAGGCGGCAGAGGGCCCCGCAATTCTGGAGACCGCGAGTCCTTTCGTGGCTCTTCAGCCTCCCACACGTCATGAGGGATTGCCCGGCTGTGCTGCTCCGGAGCCAGTCGGGTGTCGTTTTGCCAAGCACCTAAAAGCCTGGGAGTCAATCACTCAGGACAGATGGGTGCTTCGGATCATTGCCGGAGGTTACTCCATTCCATTCACATACTTCAGTGGCTCTTGTCAACTCAATGGTCCTTTCAGGATCTTCCCCTCAATCATCACATCATGATTACGGAAATATGCAAAAGGGACCTTCGCTGGTGGCTTCAGACATCCAACTTGGATCAAGGAAAACCCTTTGTTCTCCCCCCTCCAGTGGTTACCCTGACGACAGATGCCTCCCAGATAGGGTGGGGGGGGGCATTGTCTGGGCAGGCTAGTTCAGGGCTCCTGGCTTCCGGGCGAAGCTCTTCTCCACATCAACGTGTTGGAGATGAGGGCTGTACTTCTATCCCTACAGGCCTTACACAAGTTTCTTCCTCAGGGCATCATCGCCATCCACACAGACAACATGTCGGTGGTCTGGTATCTGAACAAACAAGGAGGGACCAGATCGTATCCCCTTTGCAGAGAGGCCATGAGAGTGTGGGAATGGGCTGTAGCTACCAACCGCTTCTTGGTAGCGACCCACATCCCGGGAAAGTCAAATGTATTGGCGGACAAATTAAGCAGGACAATTCTCTCTCCTCACGAATGGTCTCTAAACCGCACAGTAGCAGCCCAGGTTTTCAAGAGATGGGGGACGCTGCGACCTATTTGCAACTCCACAAAACACCAAGTGCCAAAGGTTCTTCTCCTTGATCCCACATCAGGAAGTACCAGCCATGGATGCTCTAGCACAACCTTGGCCAACAGGGCTACTTTATGCCTTTCCTCCAATTCCACTTCTTCCCAAAGTTATTCAAAAAGCTTCTCAACTGGGGTCTTCAGTGATTCTGATTGCCCCATACTGGCCTCATCAGATATGGTTTCCTTACCTGAAGAAGCATGCAGTGGACGATCCGTGGACCTTAGACCTGATTCCGGACTTGCTAATCCATCAGTCGGGACATTGGCATCAGTCCCTTCAATCTTTGAAATTGACAGCTTGGCTCCTCCACTTCCGACCTTAGTTAGAAGGCACACACTAGACCGGAAGTTGTTCACATTCTATCTTGCCCACAAACCCACCACTAACAAATTGTACCTCAGTAAGTGGAAGAGGTTTGCTATCTGGGCTCAACTCAAGGGCTTAGACCCTATCACTGCTCCTGTCCCAGAGGTTTTGAAATTCTTAACATCCCTGTTTAATCAGGGATCTTCTGTCTCAACTATTAAAGTCCAACCAGCGGCTATCTCTAAATTCCACGAATCCACGGATCCTCCTTTGATGAGCAGCAGACTATGCAAAACGTTCATTAAAGGTGCGAGTCTATTAAGACCACCAGTTTTTCATCCTGCACCTCCGTGGGATCTTGATTTGGTGCTTGGCGCATTAACATCTCCCCTTCGAACCGGCTGCTACATGCGAGTTAAAATATCTGTCTTGGAAAACGGCATTCTTAGTGGCTATTACTTCTGCAAGAAGAGTCTCAGAGCTTCAAGCCCTGTCTATTAAGCCACCGTGCTTGATTTTCCACAAGGATAGAGTATCACTTAGGCCTAATCCGTCCTTTGTCCCAAAGGTCTGTTCTAGTTTCTGTCTTCAACAATCTCTAGAGCTACCAGTTTTCTTTCCAAAATTCTCTAATGAAGCAGAATACACTCTCCATAAATTGGATGTTCACAGGCAATTACGCTTCTATTTAGACAGGACTCAGCAACTTCGTAAGTCAGACCAGTTGTTTGTGTCCTTCTCAGATAATAAATTGGGCCAAACCATCACAAAAGCTACTATCTCAAAATGGATCAGAGATTGCATAACTCAGGCCTATTCTTCTTGAATAAGCAACTTACATCATCTATCAAAGCTCATTCTACCAGAGCTATGGCTACTTCTATAGCCTTTCATTCCAAGCTCGCTATTTCGGAAATTTGTGCTGCGGCTACTTGGTCCAACCCGCACACTTTCATTTCCCACTACAAATTGGATGTGGCATCTAAAGGACGAGCATCATTTGGTTCCACAGTACTCAGGAGTGTTTTCCAGTGAGCCACCCAGGATTCAGGTGCTAGGGACGCTGTCCCATCATTCAGAATGTAGGCGAGATAGGATCACATAACATCTTTTAGTTATGTACTCACCATAACTTCAGATGTTTGGGATCCATCTCGCCACATTCCTAATACCCACCTCCTTCCCCTGCCTTGCAGATCAGAAGAGATTGAACGGTTTTGAGTTCAACTGTTTTATCTTGTTTCATCTGACGATGTTATATAAGCAGGGTATGCGTGTGTGCATGTATGCGGACAAACTAGATCTGGGGGACTGGTAGTGGTGCATCCTGGGATATAGTAAGCTCAGCCAATAAGAGACTTCGCTCTTTGGCATAAGCGTGCCGAGTCGGAGCCGAGGGATCGGCTCCGAACCCATCATTCAGAATGTAGGCGAGATGGATCCCAAACATCTGAAGTTATGGTGAGTACATAACTAAAAGTTTACTGTGCCTCTGCCTAGCAGGGACAGAGGAGAGATCCCAGGGGTGAATTTGCGATTTCCCATCCACGCGTCCAAATTTCGCCTGGAAGGTCAGCGAGGGGCTTATGTCTAACATGAATTGGGATTCTATTCCAGAGTGAGGGGAGCCTCTGGGAAATGAATCTGTCCCTCCAGCATGTCCCATTTATTTTTGTGCTGAGGTTTAGGTCCCTGGAGCGTGTAGCTCTAAGGGACTTGGATTTTTTGAGGTGGAGCATGTTCATTAATTCTGGGGTTGACATGGCTTTTGTATGTCAGGCATAGATCACCTCCAAGTAGACAGTAAGCAACTGAGTAGAGCTGGAGTTTCTTCAGTTGAGCTGCAGAAGACATCTGTTTGTAGCCCATGATCCTCTTGATGAGGTACTTTTGGGGTCTCTCCAGTTGTTGCAGGTGTCTGGTAAGGTACATCCCAAAAGGGGCATTGTATTCAATTATGGGCCTGATGAGTGACGAGTAGAGGGCACAATGACCTCTCTTGATCTAGATGCGAACCCTTTCGTGATAAGGTGGGCTATATAGAAGGTCTTTCTAACCACTTTGGCAACGTGATTATCAAAGGAGAGATTACTATCGACGTTAGTCCCCAAATCTCTAATTACTACTTCCGTACTTAATGGATTACCAGCTATGTGATAATTTGTGGGTCCTTGTTTTTCCCAAAGGGGATGACTATGCACTTTTTAGCATTTAGCTTGAGACCGTGGCTCTGGCACAAAGCATCCGTCTCTGTGAGACCCTTTTGGAGGATGCTTGTCAGCTGGAGATTCGATTTATGGCCCACAGTTTGCAGTCATCTGCCACCTTTGTCAGCCATAATCCCTCCGTGTTAGCCTGTACCTCAGAGAAGTATATACCGAACAAGAGAGGTCCCAGAACTGAGCCCTGTGGGATGCCACTTGTAACTGGTTTGGATTCGGACATGGCACCTGCGATTCTGACCATGTGGGTTATATCTCTGAGCCAGTTTGCAACGCATCTTGTGATATAGGGGTTGATATTTAAGCTGGTAAGCTTATTTATGATGCCTGAGTGGGGTATTGTCAAAGGGTTTTGTGAAGTCCAGGTAGGCTGTGTGGACTACCTTGCCCTCATCTATGGCTTTGGTAACTGTTTCAAAGAAATCAACTAGGATGTCCTTCACGGATGCATCTGCAGTCATAACAACTGGGTTGTCCTGTCGTCAGGCAGCCCTTCAGTCGGCCGGATTCCAAAGTCCGGGTCCGGCTTCGGCTGATGTCGCACTTCACCCGACGTCATCTCTGTTGGTCTTCGGGTATAAAGGCATCAGCCGACGCCATTTTCCCCAGTCTTTCTTGCCGCGTGGCGCCCGAAGCAGAAGCTGTTCGCAAGTGCCGGTCGGTCGGATCCAGAGATTACTTCTACGAATACTACTTGAAGACTTCTAAAGCTAAGTACCCCGTTGGGGACTCTTTCTTGCCTCAGCCGATGTCAGAAAAAGTTAATAATTGTTTAACCTGTGGGAAACAAATACCTCATAAGGATTTCCACTCTTACTGTCTGCCTTGTTTAGGCCCAGCCCACGACGTAGCAGCCTGTTCGGCCTGTGCCTCTTTCAACCGATTTAACGCTTAGGCGCCGGTCGGAGTTTGCTGAACAGTTTTTCGGTTCTGATTTTGCGTATATTATGCCGCCGGATCCTCCGACTACCCAAACTGCTAAAAACGCAAAGATAAAGACCGACACTCATGTCCGCGGTTTCGGCCGAAACCATGGTTAAGCAAACCACGAGTGTCTCGGTTTCGGCCGAAACCGAGAAAGCTGATCAAAATACAGCAGAATCTATCACTACCACTGAGGCCCCTGCTACTTCTCTTGAATCAGCCTCAGAAATTTTATCCACTACGGTGGTTGCCACTGACTTATCAGACACCATTCTCTTGGATGTGTCTACCCCAGCACGTGGTGCTGCTAGGCCTCCAGCAGCCATGTCCATTAAGGCCTTTGCCAGGGCCAAAGCAGCCAAAACTACTAGAACAGTGCCTGCTAAACCCCCTACAACACGGCCCTCTTCTAGTTCACAAATGCTTACCCTGGCAGAAGATTTAATTTCATTAATTAGGGGATCTCAATCTCACCCAGACAGGGCCTCTCAGCCCCAGAGAAGAGACCTAGGGCAGAGCCCCCCGAGCCTGTGTCCTCTGATTCTGCTGATGAATCAGACATAACAGACCAGCCAGAGGCTCCTTTCTCCAATTTTGAAGACTCAGATGCTGAAGAATCCATTCCAGCTGCCTCCCCACCAGAAGAATTTTCCTTTGGGGAAACCTTACATGCCATGCGAGAGCAGTTCCAATGGCAGCAGCAGGATTTCTCAGACTCCAGAAAAAGACTTAGAACCTTTCTGCACCTTCCACAACACAGGCCCTTAGCTATACCTCTTGTGCTCTCTGTAGTGGATGATGCCTTCTATGATGTCTGCTCTGCACCAGATTCTTTACCTCCAGCCCCTGCCAAACCAGACAGATTTTACAGGGTACCAGACACTCATCACCACCTTTACAAGGCCCCACTTGCAGACCCCGAAACTATATCCCAGGGTCCCAAGGCAGTAGCCGCGACCACAGCTAAAAACCCTATTCCTTCTGAAAGGGAAGCCAGGTCTTTAGACAGATGGGGCAAAAAGGTTTACACTTCAGCTACTCTCTCAGCTAGAGCTTTAAACTGTCAGTTTCACATGATACAATACCAAGAGTTTATGCTTGATCAGTTAACGAAAAAGCTATCCTCTGATGAATCAGTTGATAAGAAATACGTATTAGAAATGGTAAATAACATACAACAGGTTAGTAACCATTCCTTAAAATGTGGCTATGATGCACTGGAGGCTTCATTTAGATCAGCCATGACTGGCACAGTGATAAGAAGGCATGCATGGCTAAAGGAACAAGCTTTACCGGATCATGTTAAAGCTAAGTTATTAGATGTTCCTATGGATAAGACCAGCTTGTTTGGTACACCTGCCCAGCAGGTAATGAAGAAAATGGAAGAAAAGGCAAAATCTGTTCAAACGGTTAAAGATTTCTTGCAGGTCCAACCCCAAGGTTTAGCAGGAACTGGCCTGCCAAAAATTGGTCCTTTCCTGACTCCACAAGATCCCAAAGGGGCAGGAATAGACGTTCCAGAGGCAGAAACCAATCCAGAGGAGGTGCCTACAGAGGAACGACAGTGGCAAGGTAACAACAGAGGCACAGACACAACCACTGCCACTACAACAACACAGCCACAGTGACTTAACTCTAAATCCGCCTACCAGGGAACAAATAGCAGCTCCATTAGGCGGCAAATTAACCTTATTTTCAAAGAACTGGCACTATATCACAAAAGACAAGTGGATTTTACAAACCATAGATCAAGGTTACCGGTTCCACTTCCACACTTTACCAGTCAAAAGAGGAATGCCAAATCTACCTCCAAATCAAAAAACAGAGGCTCTACAACAGATAATGCTGTTAGCAAACATGTGAGCTGTGGAAAGAGTGCCAACAACAGAACAAGGAAAGGGATTCTACTCAAGACAATTCCTAGTTCCAAGAAAGGAAAAAAGTTGGAGACCTATTCTCGACCTGTCCACCTTAAATACATACATCATTGTCCCAAAATTCAAAATGCTGACCCTACAGCAACTTCTTCCCATGCTGGGCAAGGAGTGTTGGCTGGTAACTCTAGATCTCAAGGAGGCATACCTGCACGTCCCCATTCGACCAATCTGCAGAAGATACCTCAGATTTCTTGCAGGATCAGAGCATTATCAATTCTCAGCATTGCCCTTTGGCTTATCTACTGCCCAGAGTATTCACAAAATGCCTGGCATCAGTAATCGCCCACTGCAGTCTACAGTGAATTCAAATTTACCAATACCTGGACGACTGCCTGCTACAAGGGGACAACAAAAGCAAGCTGACAACAGATTTACAAAGGGTCATTTACTTGCTACAAGCACTGGGATACACAGTCAATTTACAAAAATCAAGGCTGATACCATCCCAGACAAGGACATTCTTGGCGGAATTGGACACAGTAAAACAAATGGCTTTCCTAACTGCAGAAAAACAAAGAGAACTCCTCTTTACTTCTTGGCACTAACAAAACAGAACAAGTTAACAGCAAGAAAAGTACTGCAGGCCTTGGGCTTCATGGCATCATGCATAATCTTGGTCCCACTTGCCAGACTACATATGAGAAAACTACAGTGGTACCTAAAGAATTTATGGTCCCAACACAGGCACAGCCTAGAAACAGAAATTCCACTAATTCCATGCTTAAAACAGGAGTTCCTATGTTGGGCTCAAGCATGCCAGTCAAACCCAGGGCTACCCTTTCGCAGATGTCAAGCAAGCCAGACCATCACAACAGACGCTTCAGACCTAGGATGGGGGGCCCACATGCTGGACAAATGCGTGCAAGGATTGTGGGCGCAGGATCAACTTCACCTGCACATCAACCTAAAAGAAATGCTGGCAGTAAAACTGGCAATCCAAAACTTCAGACCATTTCTCAAAGAGGGCCAGTTGATGATAAGGACAGACAACACCACAGTCATGTGGTACATCAACAAACAGGGAGGCACTCATTCATACCCCTATGCAGAATGACTTTGGAGCTGTGGAACCTGGCACTCAGCTACAACATCCAGTTACAGGCAATATTTGTACCGGAAAAGAAAATACTCTAGCAGACATACTAAGCAGGACCACATCGGTTGCCCACGAGTGGCTGCTACATCCGCACATCTTCATGACCATCTCAAAGATATGGGGAATGCCTCAGGTAGGTCTATTTGCTTCCCTCTCAATCACCAGCTCAAAAGTTCTGCACAAGGACATTCCACCCACTAGCATGGAAAGTGGATTCGCTCTCCTTCAGCTGGAAAGGCCTAACAGCATATGCATTCCCACCTCTTCCCTTGATACACAAGGTATTACTAAAAATCAAGGAAGAACGTCCAAGGATAATCCTAATAGCTCCAAACTGGCCAAGACAACACTGGTACCCACTGCTGAGGAGCATGTCTCAGAACAATATGTGGCCAATACCCCTGATGCCTTTGATAACTCAGAACAACTACAGCATCATGCATCCAAACCTAAAAACGTTGCAACTGACTGCATGGAACATCACATAGCAGCAGCTAATCCAGAACTTTCCCAAAGAGTTAAAGACATTATTCTTGAAGCCTGCAGACATTCAACAAGAAGGAACTATGCAGGAAAATGGAAAAGGTTTGTCATTTGGAGTACTGAAAGAGGAAAAGATGTGTCAAACATAGATATGCCTAACATTCTGGAGTATCTGGCAGAACTTCTACATTCAGGCCTGTCCTACTCCTCCATCAAGATACATGCATCAGCTATATCAGCAGAATACAGCTTTGATCCACCTGTTTTTTCACACCCATTACTCAGACAGTTCCTCAGAGGAATCAAGAATGTAAAACCTCCAAGGAAACCACCATTACCAGCTTGGGACTTGAACTTTGTGCTAGAAAAGTTGACACTATCACCCTTTGAGCCAGCAGCAACAGCAGACCTACAGCATCTATCGTGGAAAACTGCCTTCCTACTGGCAATAACCTCAGCCAGGAGGGTTTCTGAACTCCAGGCCCTAATGGCAGTACAACCCTTCCTAATCTTCCATCAAGATAGAGTGTCCATGAGGACTAATCCTACATTTATGCCTAAGGTGGTATCCAGAGTGTCTTTAAACCAGGCAATCCACCTACCTACCTTCTTTCCCAACCCACAAAACAGAGGGAAAGAATACTGCATACCTTGGATGTACATAGACAGCTACGCTACTACCTGGACAGAACAAAAAGTAGCAGAAAAACTGATCAGCTTTTTGTAGCCTATGCAACAGGAAGGGAAGGAAAAGCTATTTCCAAACAATCTCCAAATGGATAGGAAATTGCATACGATTCTGTTACTCCTTCCATGGAAAACCAATTCCACAGAACATAAGACCTCATTCTACAAGGGCAATAGCCACTACCACAGCCTTTTTACGAGGAGTGGCAACCAAAGACATTATTGAGGCGGCTACTTGGACCTCCGTGCATACATTTGCCAAGCATTATAATTTGCCTCTATATTCCAGATCCCGAGCAGGGTTTGCCACTGCTGTACTGCAAGGGATCCTAAACACACCATAATCTAGTTTCTTCCTCCTCCCCTAGTTGGCTATGGTATTCTACCCAGTTGTTATGACTGCAGATGCATCCATGAAGGACATAGTACAGTTTTGTACCTACCATAAATGTAGATGTCCGAACTGGATAGCATCTGCAGTCAGGATCTCCCTCCTTCCCTCTGTGGTACTCCTAGGGTGTTTACACTCCTTATAGCTAGTTGGTGGGTGGGATGTTTTTATGGTGTATTTGTTGTATATATGTACATACATGCTTATTTTTTGTGTTTACCACTATCTTTTTGGAAACATTGGCATTTATCCAAAATTTTTAGCCTTCAAGAGGGCTACTGGCATCTGGGGCAAGAAACACTGAGGAAAATGGCGTCGGCTGATGCCTTTATACCCGAAGACCAACAGAGATGACGTCGGGTGAAGTGCGACATCAGCCGAAGCCGGACCCGGACTTTGGAATCCGGCCGACTGAAGGGCTGCCTGACGACAGGCCAACCCAGTTGTTATGACTGCAGATGCTATCCAGTTCGGACATCTACATTTATGGTAGGTACAAAACTGTACTTTTAAGAGGCAAGATCTGCCCTTAGCAAAGCCGAGTTGGGTAGGGTCCAGTGTCTGGAGGCTCCCAATGTCTGAGTTCCATGATAATATGCTCCATAGCTTTACAGACCAGATTAGTCAGGCTTATGGGGCGATAGTTTGTGGGGTCCGTTGTGGCACCACCTTTGTGGAGTGGGACCACTGTTAGCTGTACACCATTCTTTGGGTACATATCCTGTAATAAGGCTAAGTTTGAACAGTGACTTAATGTGAGGGTTCAGTTCTTCTTGGAGCTCGTGTAAGACACAGCCCCATAGATGCTGTGTTTTTTGCTTTGGAGAGGGCAGCTTTCACCTGTGCATCTGTGATGTCGGGGAGGTTACATTCAGTTGGGATAGGCATTTGCTCCTTTGGGGGGGGGGGAGAAGTTTGCGCTGAATCTGTCTGCCAGGATGTTGGCTATGTCTGTAGGTTCGGTATATTTTGTAGCATTATGCAACAATTCAGAGCATATCTGGGAGTTTCCGTCCATGTTCCTGACATAACTAAAGAAGGCCTTGTGATTATCTTTAGTGTCTAGGGCAATTTTTCTTTTGAAACTGGCCTTTGATGATTTTATGAGGGATCGAAGTTTCTTGCTAATACTGATCAGAGATGCCTTCCCTTTTTGGGATTTTGCTCCGTCATGTAGTAGCTTCCTCCTTCTGTTGTATAGCTTATTTATGGCCTTGGTCCACCAGACCGGTCTCCTGTTTTTGGAGGAGTGAGTCTTGGTTTTATTTGGGATAGCATGATCCATGCATTCCTGCAGGTGCTCATAGAATGCATTTGTAAAGGATTCTGCGGATTGAGCTGTATTATCCTCTGGCCCAGGGGCTTTGAAGGATTCCACCTCAGTCTTAAGTGCAAAGTTGGCTTTTGAGAAATTCTTTACAGTGATTTTCTTGGCTGGGGGTGGGGACGGGATATGGATGTCCAGGGAAATTTGTGATCTTACCAATGAGGGGTTTCCCTCTTATGTGGAACATAGAGTCACCATGTTGGTGATGACCAGGTCCAATATGTTCCCTCTTGTGGGAGTGGTGACCAGTTGTTCCATTGCGTTAGAGTTTATAAATTCAAGGAACTGTTGGGCGAGGGTGTTTGGGCTTGAGTAGTTTTCCCAGTCAATGTTTGGGTAGTTGAAGTCACCCAATAGCATAGTGTTTGGAGAGACCTTCATATTCTCCAGTGTTCTCAGGAATGCCAAGTGGGGTTCCTGTAATAGGGAGGGTGTTCTGTAGCAGGCTACAAACAAAGGCAGTTTTGCCTGCTGTTAGTTGCACATGGATGGTTTCCAATGCTTCGTGCAGTGCCACTAACCTGGAGGTGTAGGTATCTTTGAATATAGATCCTCCCCCTCCTTTTGTGCTTCGGTCCGAGTTCTGGGGCCGAAATGCATGGTATGAGTTATAACCTGGTAGTGCTGGGGTGCTCTCAGGAGCCTTGAACCAGGTTTCTGTTACTGCACAGACATAGATTTTCTCCATACTGAGGAGAGTCTCGAGTGCATGCATCTTGAGGTTTAGACTTCTGGCATTGAGTAGCATTACCGTTAGTTTTTTAATCTTTGGGTTGTCTATGAAGGTGGGTGGATAATGTAGTCATACAAAACACACCTCTCAGTAAAGCTGTGATGGATGTCATTTTAGAAGCCAGAAGGCCTAGTACTAGAAAATCTTATGCTGGGAAATGTAAGAGATTCTGTGCTTGGAGCCAGGCACAAGAAACTGATACAGGTGTGCCAAATATTCTTCAGATTTTGCAATACTTAACTGAGATTCTGGACAAAGGCCTTTCTTTTTCATCAATTAAAATTCATGCCTCTGCCATTTCGGCTCATTACAATACAGAGCCACCAATCTTTTCTCATCCTTTATTAAAGCAGTACCTCAGAGGAGCCAAAAATGTAAGGCCTCCAAGGAGATCACCAGTACCTGCATGGGACCTCAACTATGTCTTGGAAAAACTCACCTTGCCTCCTTTTGAGCCAGCTGCTACTGCTGGTATAAAGTTTTTATCTTGGAAAACAGCTCTGCCCCTAGCAATAACTTCTGCAAGACGAGTTTCAGAGCTACAGGCACTCATGGCTGTCAAACCTTTTATCATTTTTTTATCCAAACAGGGTCTCACTGAGGACAAACCCAACATTTATGCCTAAGGTGGTGTCCAGTGTGGCTCTTAACCAAACTATTCATCTGCCAACTTTTTATTTAAGTCCATAGAACAAGGGGGAGAGAATTCTGCTTTCTTTGGACGTACCCAGACAGTATAGATTCTACTTGGACAGAACCTATATATATATATATATATATATATATATATATATATATAAGATGTTAGTGTTTCACTGTTGCAGTCATTACACTTGGGTTATCATGCTGGCAGGCTACCTGCAGTCGGCCAGAGTTTTAAAGTCTAGGTCCGGCATCTGTTGCTGCCGCCTCTTCCCTGATGTCAGTGCGCCAGGGATATAACAGATGCAACAGTCGCCATTTTCTTCAGCCTTTCTTGCCCCGTAGTGCCCGAAGCAAAAGCAGTTCGCAAGTGCCGGTTGGCCGACTCCTGAGATTTTCGAAATCTAGTTTCATATCCGAAGTCTTAAATAAAGCTAAGTACCCCGTTGGGGAAACTTTTTCTTGCTTCAGACCGATGTCAGTAAAAGTTAACAATTGTATTTCTTGTGGGAAGCAAATACCTCATAAGGACTTTCACTCTTACTGTATTCCTTGCCTAGGCCCTGATCACGACATTACTAGTTGTCGGATTTGTGCTAGATTCAACAAACGCACCACTAAGCGTCTGTTTGATTTTGCTTTACATTACTTTGGCCGAAGATTTAACTACACTATGCCTTCGGAACAACCGACTATCGGAATTCATAAAAAACGCAAAGACAAGGACAGGCATCCCAGGTCCAAAACTGACTACAAAGCCTCTTCTAGGCCAGTCACCATTTCTCAGTGAGGCGCTTTCGGAGCCCCTGACACCCGCTACCTCAGAGCCACAGGCCGTATCAGACTCCCACGTGGAGACACCTAGGCCTCTGGAAACTCAAGGTATTGGGCCTGTGGAAAATATTCCCTCAGATGGGTATGGAGCCACTGAGCAGGCATAGACTTCTGAGGGTGTTTTTAGACCTTCACAGCTTACTATTAAGTCCACTGCAGCAGCCAAGGCAAAGTCAAAAACACCATTAAAGACAAAGAAACAAGTACAGCATTCTCTTGGACAATCATCCATGCCAAAGAAACAGATGCTTAAAATGGCCGAAGACTTAATTACCTTGATCAAGGGTTCCCATCCCCCTCCTGATAAAAGGCCTAGGCAAGACACTGACTATGATTCCTCTGACCAGGTTTCTATTTCCTCTGATTCCTCTTCAGATCAGGGATATTCTCTCACTCCTTATGAGGATGCTGATGCAGAAGAATCTATACCTTCAGCCTCTCCACCTGAGGATTATTCTTTTGGGGAAACCCTGCACACCATGAGGGAGTATTTCCATTGGGCGAGCCAGGATTATTCAGAATCCAAGAAAAGGCTCAGACTTTCTTTTACTGCCTCAGCACAGGCCCCTGGCTATCCCCCCTGTGCTTGATATTGTTGATGTTTTCTCTGAATCCAGTCTGTCTCCTGATTCTTTACCCTCCCTGCACCAGTCAAGCCAGACAAGGTACTACAGGGCCCCTGACTCTCTTAAATTTCTGTATAAAAGCCCTGCTGCTGACCCTGAAACAATTTCTCAGCTTCCTAAAGGGGTTAAGGCTTCCTCTGCTAAAAAACCTGTCCCCTCTGATAGGGATTCTAGAGCTCTGGATAGATGGGGGGAAAAAGTTTACAGTTCTGCTACTTTAGCTGTAAGGGCTTTAAACCGCCAGTTTCACATGCTTAAATATCAACAGTACCTCATGTCTTTGTTAAAACAGAAAATGCTTACAAACTCAGAAAATCCTGACAGTAAGGAAATGCAGGATTTATTGCATGCAGCTGAACAAGTGGGAAAGCATACTCTGCAATGTGGTTTTGATTCATTAGAGGCTTCTTGTAGAGCCGCAGTTACAGGCTGTGTCGTTCGAAGGCATGATTGGTTGAAAGAACAAAGTTTGCCTGAACATGTTAAAGTAAAAATGTGAGAGTGTTCAATCTCGCCGTTTATTCTTGCTCACCGGTTCGGAGCCGATCCTCTGCACCGAGTCGGCCGCATAGCAAAGCTCTGCATCTTAGAGAAGCTCGAGACCAGGCTATATCCCACAATCCTCCCTGCCATTACTCAGATCTAGTTTGCCGCTGCAACAGGTCACATTGCTCAGAGAGCGTGGACCAGAGAAATTGTTAGACAGATAAGATAGTCTTTTTTTTTGTTACAAAAGTTCTTGTACTCCTATAGTTTTTTGATATTTTATTTTCTATACTATAGTGTGTGTGGGTGTGTGTGGGTGTGTGTGGGTGTGTGTGGGTGTGTGTGTATTGTAGTTAGTTTTTTTATAGGTTTCCCTTTTGGGGCTTACCCTTACTTTAACCTATAGCTTTAACTGTAAATTCTCTTTAAACTTAAAATTATTAAACTTTAAATTCTCTCTTCTAAGTTTACTGTTATGTCTGAAAAAGCCAAGTCTGGTTTTAAAAGGTGTCAGTGTGGACAGAAAATGTCCATCACTGACAAACCACACTTCTGCGTCTACTGTCTTGGCCCTCTCCACTTGCAAGAGGATTGCTCTATTTGCCATTCCTTCAGTGGGAGGGTCATGACAGATAGATGCAGGAAACTTATTGACAGGGGACTTCTTAAGCCTGCTTTCCAGGAGGACTTGGACTAGTCTGACCAGGCTTCTAAGTCCTCGAAGGGGTCGAAGATGTCGGAGCCCATGTCATCGGCTCCGAGTACATCTTCTAAAGTTCGTTCGCCGGTTCCACAGACTTTGGGGCCGAGCGTCGAACGTTTATCTCTCACCGAGCCCCAGGTCTTGGAACCGGTGTCGGAACTACTGCCACCGTCTATCCTTCGGTCGGTGCCATCTTCGGCCCCTTCGACCCGATCTTCCAGACCATTATCCGATACTGATGTGGATCGTGTCGTGCAGAAACTTATGGAGAACACGGCCCTTTCCAAATTGATTGCAGTTTCCTCCCAATTCGTGTTGAAACTAGAAGGCCTTCCCTTATCTCCAACAGGTCCTCCTTCGAGACCCAACCAGTATTTGGAGCCGGAAGAGGATGAGCCGATGATAGTGGAGCCCTCTGTGCCGAAACCGTCCATTGCATGATCAACACCATTTACCTAGACTCCATCGGAACCTATAGGTGAGTCGCGGAGTCGACTATCTCTCCTTGGTTCCGGGACCGAGTCGTACCGACCTTTCGGTGCAAACTCTCCCTCTCGGGGCCTCAGCGCAGATCGGCTCTGCTCCGTCCTCGGGGTCGAGACCCATGGGCCCCATGTCTCGGATTCTTCCATTCTTCGGAACCGGGGGAGTCCTCGACCCGAGGTTCAGGGGTTTTTGACCTTATGAGGAAGGTTTTGTTTACACAGATAACCACTTCATCGGACGCATCTTCTCCCTCCCTTAAGGAGCCGCTCTCTTTCTGTTCCCACGACACATCCGAAGCGTGGAGCACCATTGTCTCAGTCATCCCCAGAGGATGCCCCCTGTTCCTCGGAGGCCTCACCGGAATCTCCCTCCGATGAGGTTCCGAGGAAAAGATTGTGCAAGAGGAGGCACTTAGATTACCCACAGGAATCTCTAACTTCTGACACTGACTTGGATGAGTCAGAGGGGTCCCTAAAATCCCCCTCAGAGGATGTCTCATTTGCGGACATCTTGGAGATATTAAAACAGAGGGGTGATTGGCAGTCCCTAGCCCCCACTGAGGACGAGTCAGTGTTGCTGAAGGCATTTGGTGCTCAACCTTCTACCTCCTGGGTTACTCTGCCCTTCGATGAGTTAATGGATTTGATTGCTCGGAGGGTGTGGGAGACACCAGACACAGTGGAACCGGTCCCTCGAAAACCATGTAAATTTATTACCGCTCCCCAGGACAAGACTTATCTCACCAAAGGAGTCCCGGTTGACGCTATGGTGGTGGCTGCAGCCACTAAAAAGGAGATGTCTGAGTCTTCCTCTTCTGTTCATCCTCCTAATAAAGATTCTAGGACTATGGACAGATACGGGAAGCGCGTATTTAGTTCAGCGACTTTTTCCATGCGTTCGCTAAATTATTTGACACATTTTACACGACTACAGAGAGATCTCAAGGAGCTGAGAGATACCCTCCAGGGTAACACCGATGCTGCTGTTTCAGATAAGGTAACAGCACAACTTAACACCCTTACCTCAGTAGTGAACTCGTCCATGAGGCTCATCTCGTATGCAGCTGAAGGGTCGAGTAGGGCCGCAGCTTCAGCGATTGCTCTACGAAGACAATCCTGGATGCGGCTGTGCTCTTTTGCGGAAGCCTTCAGGTCTTCTTTCACTAACGCCCCCTTTGATGGTGCTACTCTTTTTGGGCCCAAAGTGAAAGAGACATTAACTCGGTGTGAGCAGGAGGGAAAGACTCTGTCTGCTGTCTGAGTCCGTTTTTCCGTTCCATCTAGACCGTACCCCAAAGGGCAACGAGGCGGAAAAATGTGGTTTCGTAGAACTCCGGGATCTTTCCAGGCCACACAGAGTGAAACCCCCCCCAGAGGCAGAGGGGGGGCAGACATGGAAGACGCCCCAAGGCAGAGGGGTCCAGAACCAAGGCGACAGGGAATCCTATCCCTGGTAAGCCTTTCCAGCACTCCTGAATGGGGGCCCGACTGTCCTGCTCTGGAGGCAGTCGGGGGTCGCTTGGCTTTATACCCACAGGCCTGGCTAACTCTCACCTCAGACTCCTGGGTAAAAAGCATTGTAACCAGAGGATACAAAATACCCTTTGTCAACTCCACCCCAACAAAGAAAGTCTCCAGATGTGCCACCCCGTCTGCGAGGCCCAGCAGCAATAGAAATTTCAAAGCTGCTCAAAAAGAGTCATTCAGCCAGTCCCGACAGACCAAAAAGGATCTGGAACTTAATCAAGGTTCTTTTTAGTTCCTAAAAAGACAGGGGACTGGAGACCCATTTTGGATCTCGGCAATCTCAATACCTTTGTGAAGAAGGAAAAGATGTCCTTCAAGAATGCAACTGCAGTCATAACATATGGGTTGTCCTGCCTCAGGCAGCCCACGGTCGGCCGAATTCCAAAGTCTGGGTCCGGCGTCGGCTGGTGTCGCCTCCTCTCCGACGTCAGAACGGCTGGAGTATAAAGGCATCGGCCGACACCATCTTCTCCAGTCTTTCTTGCCGCGGTGCCCGAAGCAGAAGCAGTTCGCAAGTGCCGGTCGGTCAGCTCCTGTGTTTTCAGTACCGAAGTCATCTAAAAGCTAAGTACCCCGTTGGGGAACATTTTTTCTTGCGTCAGCCGATGTCAGAACAAATTGAGAAAGTTAATAATTGTTTGTCTTGTTGGTAAACAAATACCTCATAAGGACTTCCATTCTCTTTGCCTGCCTTGCCTGGGCCCAGACCACGACGTCTCGGCCTGTGCTTGCTTTAATAAGCGCACTCTCAGGCGCCAGGCAGAATTTGCCGAAGACTTTTTCGGTGAATCTTTTCCTTATATCATGCCGTCGGATCAACCGACAACTCAATCTTCCAAAAAACGTAAGGACCGGGACCGACGTCCTCGGACCGCGTCATCCACCGATACTCCTCCTGAATCCTCCGCGAGTGCTATGGTCCCTTCGGAAGCGGTAATCCAACTGCTCCAGGCCGACGACACAGTGGTATCTCGTCCTTCGGTCTCGGAGTCCACTCTGGTGCCGGTTGTTGACTTTCCTCCAGAAACCGAGGTTCTGGATCTTCCCGACACCATTCCTGTGGACAAGGTTACACCAGCACGTGGGGCAGCTAGGCCTCCGGTATCCATGTCCATCAAGGCCTTTGCACGTGCTAAGGCCGCCAGCCAGGCAAAGGCCCATCCTAAACCTATTGCTCAGGCCTCCTCTTCTGATAAACAAATCATGTCTCTTGCTGCAGATCTAATTTCTCTTATTAGGGGATCTCAGCCTCATCCAGACAGAGGTTCTCAGCTGCCTGCAGAGAAAAGGCCCAGAACTGAGCAGGCAGACAACCTCTCTTCAGATGAAGCCTCTGGGGATTCTGAGCATTCTGATACCCAAGAAGAATCCTTCCAGGCCTATGAGGACTCTGATGCTGAGGAATCAATTCCCTCTGCCTCTCCTCCAGAGGATTTTTCGTTCGGTGAAGTCCTACACTCCATGAGGGAGCATTTTAAATGGCAGGGCCAGGAATTTTCTGATTCCAGGAAAAGGCTACGTACCTTCCTCAAGCTTCCCCAGCACAGGCCTTTAGCTATCCCTCCAGTTATGGATGTCCCTGGATGATGTTTTCTCAGACTCCAGTGCTAACTCTGATTCTCTCCCTCCTGCTCCTGTCAAGCCTGACAGATATTATAGGGTCCCTGACACACACAAGCATCTCTTTAAGGCCCACTCTGTGGATCTAGAAATAATTTCACAGGGCCCCAAGGGAGTGGCTACTTCCACTGCCAAGAATCCACTGCCAGCGGATAAGGAAGCTAGATCCCTGGAGAGATGGGGTAAAAAAGTTTATACCTCCACCACCCTGGCTATGAGGTCACTTAACTGCCTTTTTCATATGTTTCAGTACCAGGATTTTTTACTGGATGACAGAAAAAGCTAGCCTCCCCTGAGTCTACTGATTTTTAAGGCATTGCAGGATCTAGTACATAACCCTCAGCAGGTTAACAATCATTTTCTTCAGTGTGGTTATGATGCATTGGAGGCTTCATGTAGGGCAGCTATGACTGGGGCTGTTATACGTAGACATGCTTGATTAAAAGAACAGCCTCTGCCAGACCATGTTAAAGTAAAGTTACTTGATGCACCTTTAAAAAAACAGAAGCTTTTTGGTGCTAATGCACAAGATGTGTTGAAGTCCATTGAGGAAAAAGCTAAATCAGTACAGAGACAGTCAAAGATTTCCTCCAGGTTCAGCCTCCCAGATTCAGCAGGAATTGGCCTTCAAAGAATTGGTCCTTTCCAGACACTGACAAGTTTCAAAGGGGAAAAAACAGACGTGGCTGAGGTAGAGGGCAATACCGAGGCTCCTACAGGGGCCGCCAGTGGCAACCACCAAATCAAAGAAGTGGCACAGGCAGCCCAGCTGCACCACAAGTACAACCATAATGACTTGACTTTACCGCCTACAAAGGTTCAAAGAGAAGCACCCTTGGGCGGAAAATTATCCTTCTCAAATAACTGGCATATCTTAACCAAGGACAACTGAATTCTGGATTTAATAGACAAGGGTTACAGATTCCACTTCCATACTTTACCAATAAGACAAGGCATGCCAAACCTGCCACATCATCAAAGGGCAGAGGCACTCATTCAAGTTTCAAAGCTGTTAAACATAAATGCAATAGAAAAGGTTCCTCCACAGGAACAAGGACAGGGATTTTATTCAAGACTGTTCCTTGTTCCAAGAAAGGAAAACGAATGGAGGCCTATACTGGACTTGTCTACTCTAAATACTTCTCATTGTGCCAAAGTTCAAAATGCTGACGTTGCAGCAACTCCTTCCCATGCTGGGCAAGGGGTCTTGGCTGGTCACTCTGGACCCCAAGGAGGCATACCTGCATGTCCCAATCAGACAAAGCTGCAGAAGATACCTCAGATTTCTTGCAGGGACAGAGCATTATCAATTCTCAGCATTGCCGTTTGGCTTATCTACTGCGCCCAGAGTGTTCACGAAATGCCTGGCATCAGTAGTGGCACACTGCAGACTCCAGGGGATTCAAATCTACCCCTACCTGGACGACTGCCTCATACAAGCAGACAACAAACAAACCTTGATTGTAAACTTGGACTATGTCATTCAATTACTACAGGCCTTGGGATACACAGTCAACATTCAGAAATCAAGACTCCTGCCATCCCAACAAATTATTTTCCTAGGAGCCATGCTGGGCACAAACACACAAATGGCTTTTCTCACAGAGGAAAAACAACAGCAGTTATCAGAGTACTTCAAAGGCCTAGCAAAGTTCTCCCAGCTGACTGCAAGGAAAATCCTGCAGGCCCTGGGGTTCATGGCATCTTGCATTCTTCTGATACCTTTGGCAAGACTTCATATGAGAAAGCTGCAGTGGTACTTAAAAAGCTTATGGTCCCAGCACAGCCAAAGCCTAGAGGACGTAATCCCAGTCATTCCATGTCTGAAAAGAGAATTTTTGTGGTGGGCTCAAGCAAGTCAGTTAAACAAAGGCATGTCTTTCAACAAACCTCAAGCAGGTCAAATGATTACAACAGACGCCTCAGACCATGGATGGGGGGGCGCACATGGAAGGCAGATGTATTCAAGGTCAATAGACACCAAGGGAAAGGCATCTGCACATAAACCAAAAAGAGATGTTGGCAGTGATACATGCAATCGAGAATTTCGAAAAATCACTTCAACAAGGACATTTGCTAATAAGGACAGACAACACCACGGTGATGTGGTATATAAACAAGCAGGGAGGCACTCATTCTTATCCCCTCTGCAGATTAACAATGATTCTCTGGGAAAAATCCCTGAGTCTGAAGATACATTTGCAATCCCAGTTCGTACCAGGCAAGGACAATTTTCTGGCAGACAAGCTGAGCAGGAATTTCTTGGATCCACACGAATGGAAGCTGCATCCTCACATTTTCTCACAAATAACAAGGACATGGACATGAATCATCACCTGGAAAAGTTCTGTACAAGGACCCACCATCCTCTAGCCTGGAAAACGGATGCTCTCTCCTTCAGCTGGAATTCACTAACAATTTATGCATTCCCTCCTCTACCACTGCTGACCAAGGTGATACTGAAGATCAAAGCAGAACAACCAACAGGCATTTTGATAGCTCCAGACTGGTCAAGGCAGCACTGGTACCCATTGCTGTTGAGCATAACTCGGACCAAGCCGTGGCCACTGGCTCTATGGCCTCTGCTTCTAACGCAGCACAATTACAGGACTGTTCATCAAAACCTGAAAACATTGCATCTGACAGCCTGGAGGTAATCATAACTCCTTCCGATATTTCTCTTTCCAAAAAAGTTCAAGAGATTTTACTGGAAGCGCGCAGACCTTCCACCAGAAAAACCTATTCAGCCAAGTGGAAGAGATTCATCATCTGGAATGCTAACAGGGGTCAGGATACAACAGTCTTGAGTATACCTCAGATATTGGAATACTTGGCAGAAATGTTTCATACTGGTCTCTCATATTCTTCCATAATGATTCATGCCTCAGCAATCTCAGCAAAATACAGTTGTGATCCACCTGTGTTTTCACATCCTTTGCCAAGACAGTTCCTAGAGGGATAAAGAATATTAAACCCCCCAGGAAACCGCCAGTACCTGCATGGGACCTCAATTTAGTCTTGGAAAAATTAACTCTTCCTCCCTTTGAACCAGCAGCAACTTCAGAAATGCAATTTCTCTCATGGAAAACGGTTTTCCTATTGGCTATCACATCAGCAAAAAGAGTCTCGGAGATACAGGCACTCATGGCAGTACCTCCTTTTCTCATTTTTCATCAGGACTGAGTCTCTCTAAGAACCAATCCTTCATTCATGCCAAAAGTAATTTCCAGGGTGTCCCTAAATCAAGCCATTCACCTGCCTACTTTCTTCCCCAATCCTCAAAACAGGGGGGAAGCACTGCCGCATACTTTGGACATACACAGACAACTATGCTACTACTTGGACTGAACTAAGGCCACCAGAAAGTCTGACCAACTGTTTGTAGCCTATGCTGCTGGAGTACAAGGAAAAGCAATCTCCAAACAAACAATTTCCAAATGGATTGGACACTGCATCAGATTCTGCTATTCTTTTCATGGAAAAGGTGTGCCAGCCAATATTAGGCCACACTCCACCAGAGCTATAGCCACATCCACAGCTTTCCTAAGAGGAGTGGCTACAAAGGACATTCTAGAGGCTGCTACATGGAGCTCCGTGCATACATTTACCAAGCACTACAACCTGCCTTTATACTCCAGATCCCGAGCAGGCTTTGCTTCGGCAGTCCTGCAGGGCATTTTAGCTACACCATCACTTACTTAGTACCAACCACCCCCAGATTGGCTATGGTATTCAACCCATATGTTATGACTGCAGTTGCATTCTTGAAGGACATAGTACAGTTTTGTACCTACCATAAATGTAGATGTCCGATAGATATGCAACTGCAGTCGGATTTTCCCACCCTCCTACCCCTCTGCAACCTTCTTTATGGGTCCATTACCCCCATTTCTATTAGCTGGGGGTTCCTCCTATGGTGTATCTGTTTATTACTGTTGTGCATGTCTGGAATTGTTTATCCATTCACCAAATTTAGCCTTCCTAGGAGGGCACCTGGCATCTGGGGCAAGAAACACTGAAGAAGATGGCGTCGGCCGATGCCTTTATACTCCAGCCGTTCTGACATCGGAGAGGAGGCGACACCAGCCGACGCCGGACCCAGACTTTGAAATTCGGCCGCCCGTGGGCTGCCTGAGGCAGGACAAACCCATATGTTATGACTGCAGTTGCATATCTATCGGACATCTACATTTATGGTAGGTACAAAACTGTACTTTCCGGATGGTCACGCTTCAATCGATCCTTCCATTTTTACAGAAGGACGACTGGATGTGCTCGATAGATCTCAAGGACGCGTACTACCAAATCAAGATGGCCAGACCGTCCAGAGATCACCTGCGCTTCCGTCTGGGAGCCAGTAATTTTCAATTTCGAGCCCTGCCCTTTGGGCTCACCTCAGCCCCCAGGGTATTGGCCAAATGCATGGCAGTGGTAGCATCTCACTTGAGATGTCTAGGATTCAGGGTATTTCTCTATCTGGACAACTGGCTCCTCACCGCCACCACTGAGCGTCGCCTCATACAAGCCAGAAACTATACAGTCAACCTTTGTTCCCACTTAAGGATTTCCATAAACTTCGAAAAATCTGTCTTACTGCCCTCACAGCATATTTCATTCATAGGAGCGGACCTAGATACGCGCTTAACATTGGTAAAGCTCCCTCAAGTAAGGGCTTCATCCCTCAAGGAACAGGTTCTTCTTCTACTGCAATGCAGGAAAGCCCTGGCCAAATTGGTGTTGAAGGTTTTGGGACTCATGGCAGCATCCCTGATTGCGGTTCCCATGGGGAGATTGCACATGAGGCTCCTCCAATGGCTGCTGTTCATGCACTGGTCATTCCAGCAGTTACCCCTAACGCACGTGATTCTGATAACAGATTCTTGCAAGCGAGACCTCTCATGGTGGTTGTCCAGTCAGGATCTCACTATGGGTCGTCCATTTGTTCTACCAAATCCAACGGCCACTATAACCACGGACGCTTCACTGATAGGGTGGGGGGACTTTTTCAGGGAAGAACAGTCCAAGGGGAATGGTCCAACATAGAGTACAACCTGCTCATAAATGTTCTGGAAATGAGGGCAGTGTTCTTGGCGTTGCAACACTTTCAAACCCTCCTACCTCTAGGAACAGTAGCAGTTCAGACAGACAACCTCTGTAGTCTGGTACATAAACAAACAAGGGGGAACCAGATCTTACCCATTATGCAGAGAGGCCATGAGAGTTTGGCAATGGGCAGAGTCCACGGGTCGCTTTCTGATAGCAATGCACATCCCGGGGTCATCCAACATCATTGCGGACAGGTTGAGCAGAGCCATCCTGTTACCTCACGAGTGGTCCCTCAAACTACAGGTGGCGGAAAGAATTTTCCGCAAATGGGGCCAGCCTTGCTGCGATCTGTTCGCCTCCCCGATGAATACCAAATGCAGAAGCTATTTTGCCCTTCTACCCCCTCCAGGGGATGTCCCCAGGGATGCACTGATGCACCATTGGCCCCCAGGTCTCCTATATGCATTTCCACCTACCCCCTTCATTCCCAAATTTCTTCAGAAAGCCATGAACCTGGAAAGGACAATTATACTCATAGCCCCATTCTGGCCTCGACAGATATGGTTCCCGTTTCTTCGAGCCCATCAAACAGAGGAACCGTGGATCGTGTACCCAGTACCAGATCTACTGACACATTCGTCGGGAGTTCCTCACCCGTCTCTTCTATCCCTCAAACTAGCAGCTTGGCTGCTCCACTTCCCCGCCTAGCCAGGTCTGATCTACTTTCTCCGGCAGTTCAGCGCATTTTGGTTGCCTCTCATAAGGCTTCCACCACAAAACTCTACAAGAGTAAATGGAAACGCTTTGTGTACTGGGCATCTAGTCAACACTTGGATCCCTTGGTTGCTCCTTTACATAAGTTTTAGAATTTCTATCCATCCTTTTCCACGAAGGAGCCTCTACTTCCACACTATGAGTACAGCTGGCGGCCATATCCAACTTCCATGTTGGTGAGGACGGTTTTTCTTTTATGTCCCACAGGCTTTGTAAGGCTTTTATGAAAGGTTCCTTCCATCTTCGTCCGCCCATCAGAGACCCTTTATTCCCATGGAATTTAAATTTGTTGTCGCAACTAATGTTGCCACCCTTCGAACCAGCCTCTTCTTGCCTCCTGAAGTTTTTGTCATGGAAGACTTTTTCTTGTAGCAGTTACTTCAGCTCGGAAAATTTTCCACCCAGATAGTCTCTTTACGAACAAATCCGTCCTTCCTTCCGAAGGTATGTTCTGTCATAAATATTAATCAGTCCATTGAACTCCCTACTTTCTTCAGAAACCATACCAGCAAGTTGGAATATATGCTACACAAGTTAGATGTCCACAGACAGCTAAGATTTTATTTGGGCAGGACCAAAGACTACAGAAAAACAGATCAACTTTTTGTTGCATTTGCAGACAATAAAAAGGGCATGGCAGTTACAAAACGTACGCTGTCTAAATGGCTTACTGATTGTATAGCCTTTGTGTATTCTAAGTCAAATCAGGCTTTGCCCACCAAACCTAAAGGCCATTCTACTAGGTCCGACTCCACTTCCTTGGCTCATGCAGCTCGCCTGCCTTTGGACACGATTTGTGCAGCAGCCACGTGGTCTAAACCACATACTTTCATCGCTCATTATAGGGTTGACAAAGCCTCCAAAGACAGGACATCTTTTGGTTCCACTGTGCTCAGGAACGTTCTTCCATGAGTCACTCAGGGTGACGGAGCTAGGGACGCTACCCGTGTGTAAGAACAAACTGGAGATTGAACACTCTCACATAAAGAAGTTATGTTCTTACCATAACGTTCCATGTGGAGTGTTCATCTCGCCTTTGTTCTTACATTCCCCCCCCTTCCCTCCCTCACGTGTTTGGAAGAACGAGTAGGACTAGAGTCTGGTCCCCACATGTCTTTACCTCTTCCTGGTATATATTACCTCTTACCTAATAGGGTATATTTCGTTACCCTTTAGTTAATTTGTCAGTGAGATGGTGTATCTGAATTTTTGTGGCAGTATGTAGCCTTAGCACCTCAGGGTTATTGTTAGTCTGGTTTGATTGCAAACTAGATCTGAGTAATGGCAGGGAGGATTGTGGGATATAGCCTGGTCTCGAGCTTCTCTAAGATGCAGAGCTTTGCTATGCGGCCAACTCAGAGCTGAGGATCGGCTCCGAACCCGTGTGCAAGAACAAAGGCGAGATGAACACTCCACATGGAATGTTATGGTAAGAACATAACTTTTTTTTTGGATGCTCCACTACAGCATGATACTTTGGTGTTAAGGCAGAAGAGGTGTTAAAGAAAATGGAGAATAAAGCAAACTCAATGTAGACAGTAAAGGATTTCTTACAGGTTCAACCACGTAGGTTTAGCAGAAACTTGCCTTCAAAGAATTGGTCCTTTCCGGTGTCAGACAGGCCACAAAGAGGCAGATACAGATGCCCAAGAGGCAGATCTCGGCCCCAAGGCTCCTACAGACCTAAACAATGGGGTGCTTCAGCCCCCAAAGGAGAAGACAAATCACAACCTTATAGGAAACCGTTCCAATGACTTCCCTCTACAAATGCCAAGCACTTACTTTTGGCAGCACCCCTAGGGGGAAAGCTAGCACTTTTCTCACAAAATTGGCACATAATCACCCAGGACAAATGGGTACTGAATATTGTTTATCAGGGTTACAGGTTCCACTTTCACACCCTTCCAAAATCAAAAGGCATGTCGGACCTGCCACAAAATCAATGGGCAGAGGCACAAAAACAAATTGCTGCTCTCATGGACATGGGAGCTATTCAAAGAGTACCACAGCAAGAACAGGGACAAGGATTTTACTCAAGACGTTTCCTAGTACCCAGAAAGGACAAAGCCTGGAGACCAATACTGGACCTGTCAATACTAAATACTTTCCTGGATGTTCCAAAATTCAAAATGTTAACACTGCAGCAACTTCTACCCATGCTGGGCAAGAGGGCTTGGCTAGTTACTTTGGACCTCAAGGAGGCATACCTTCATGTCCCAATCAGACAATCTTGCAGAAGATACCTCAGATTCATAGCTGGCTCAATGCATTACCAATTCTCTGCACTGCCCTTTGGCTTATCTACTGCGCCCGGGGTCTTCACAAAATGCCTGGAACCAGTAATTGCATTTTGCAGACAGAGGAATTCAGATATATCCCTACTTGGATGACTGCCTTCAAGCAGAGAGCAAGGACGTTCTTCTAAAACATCTGGCGGTTGTAAAAAGATTACTAATTTGCCTAGGGTACACTGTAAACAAAAATAAATCAAAACTAGTGCCCTCTCAAGAGATAATATTCCTGGGTGCAAGCTTAAATACAACTAACCAGATGGCTTATCTCACGCCAGACAAGCAAAGGCAACTGACTCATAACTTTGAAATGATGGCAACAAAGACCCAGCTCCCTGCAAAAAAATTCTGCAGGCCCTGGTCTTCATGGCATCCTGCATTCTGCTAATTCCATATGCAAGACTGCATATGAGGAAGCTACAATGGTATATAAAGTGTTTGGACTCAACATTGCCACAGCAGAGAAACAATTACTTTATTTCCCTGCCTACAACAGGAGTTTCGATGGTTGTCCCAGGCCTGTCACCACAACAAGGGACAGCCTTTCACCTTACCGGCAGCCAGACTATAACAACGGATGCGTCAGATTATGCCTGGGGGGCACACATGGCAGGAAAATGTATTCAGGGCACTTGGCCCAAGGAACAAATTCATCTTCACATCAATCAAAAAGAGATGCTAGCTGTACAGAATGCCCTGACAGCTTTCAAGGACCTACTACATCCAGGACAACTATTACTAAAGACGGACAAACACCACAGTTATGTGGTACATAAACAAGCAAGGGAGCACGCATTCCTTCCCCCTCTGCAGGCAAGCCATGACTTTGTGGAACACAGCACTGACCTATCAAGTACATTTGCAGGCATAATTCCTGCCAGGAACGAAAAATACACTGGCAGACGAACTAAGCAGAAATCTCATGGATCCTCGCGAATGGAAACTAAATCCTCAGGTCTTCAGCATGATAACAAGGAAATGGGGATGCTCAGACATAGATCTTTTTGCCTCCCCTCACAACTGCCAACTGCAGGAATTCTGCACAAGAACTTATCACTCACAAGCATGGAAAGTGGATGCTCTATCATTCAGCTGGAAAACCCTTATAGTTTTTGCCTTCCGTCCACTGCCTACTCTTCCTAAGATGCTCCTAAAAGCCAGACAAGAGAGGCCAAAAAATGATCCTGATTGTCCAAGACTGGCCACACCAGCACTCTCACCCATTCCTAAAGAGCTTGTCTTAAGGCCCAGCCTGGTCTTTACCTCAGATTCCTCATCTTCTGACTCAACAAAACAATCAGATTCTGCACAGTCAACTCTGAATCTTAAATCTGACTGCATGGCAGATAATGTAGCCACTCAGACCTCACCTCTCTCTAAAGCTGTCATGGATGTCATTTTAGAAGCCAGGAGGCCCAGCACTAGGAAATCTTATGCAGAAAAATGGAAGAGATTCTGTGCTTGGAACCAGACGCAAGGATTCGAACCACTTGTTCCAAATATACCTCAGATTTTACAATACCTAACTGAGATGCTGGACAAAGGCCTATCCTTCTCATCTATTAAGATCCATGCCTCTGCCATTTCAGCTCATTACAATACGGAACCTCCTATTTTTTCACATCCACTACTAAGGCAGTACCTCAGAGGAGGGGCAAGGAGAGCACCAATACCTACTTGGACCTCAATTTTGTTTTAGATAAGCTCACACTGCCTCCTTTTGAGCCAGCCAGCACAGCTGATATAAAATTCTTATCATGGAAAACTACTCTGCTCCTAGCAATAACTTCGGTAAGAAGAGTCTCAGAGTTGCAGGCATTAATGGCAGTTGAACCTTTCATCATTTTTCACCAGGACAGGGTCTCTCTAAGGACAAGCCCAACATTTATGCCAAAGGTGGTTTCCAGTGTGGCTCTTAACCAAACCATTCATTTGCCAACTTTCTATCCAAATCCCCAGAATAAAGGGGAGAGACTTATGCACACTTTGGACATACACAGACAGCTACAATTCTACCTGGACAAAATAAAAGCTCTCAGAAAAACTGAGCAACTGTTTGTAGCTTATGCTGCAGGATCACAAGGAAAGCCCATCTCAAAACAGACTATTTCAAAATGGATAGGGTACTGCATTCGCTTCTGTTATGCACAACATGACAAAACAGTGCCTAAGTGCATTAGGTCACATTCTACCAGAGCAGCAGCCACTTCAGCAGCCTTTCTTAGAGGCGTACCAACCAAAGACATTTTAGAAGCTGCAACCTGGAGTTCAGTGCGCACTTTCACCAAGCACTACCACTTACCTCTCTACTCTAAATCCAGAGCAGGCTTTGCCACTGCAGTTCTACAGGGCCTGGTAGCCTCTCCTAATCCTATTTAGGCCAGGCACGCAACCTCAGCTTTGGGATTCAACCCAAGTGTAATGATTGCAACAGTGAAGCACGATGAACATAGTACAGTTGTGTACCTGCCATAGATGTACATAGTACAGTTGTGTACCTGCCATAAATGTAGATGTTAGAGTGTATTCACGGTTGCAGTCCAGGTTACCCACCCACCATCCCCCTTTTCATGGCTGTGACTTATCTGTACTTCTCAACTCTATACAATCTATGTGGTGTATTTGCTTGTAGATGAAGGAACGTTTTCTTTTTTTTAGTACATGCATGCTTTTTGGCATACTTTTTTTTTTTTTTTTTTATAGCCTTCCTATTTGAGGGCACCTGACATCTGGGGCAAGAAAAACTGGAGAAAATGGTGTCTGTTGCATCTTTTATACCCCAGGCACACTGACGTCGGGGAAGAGGCGACAGCAACAGACGTCGGACCTAGACTTTGGAACTCTGGCTGACTGCGGGTAGCCTCCCAGCAGGATAACCCAAGTGTAATGACTGCAACATTGAATACACTCCATCTACATTTATGGTAGGTACACAACTGTACTTTTTCAGGAAGACAGAGCAATTACTAGTGGCATATGCTGCTGGATCACAAGGAAAGGCTATCTCAAAGCAGACTATTTTCAAGTGGATAGGCCACTGCATTCATTTCTGCTATTTACACCATGGCAAGTCAATGCCTAAGGGCATTAGGCCACATTCCACCGGAGCTGCAGCCACTTCAGCAGCCTTTCTTAGGGGAGTGCCAACCAAAGACATTTTAGAGGCTGCTACTTGGAGTTCAGTGCACACCTTTACAAAACTCTGTCATCTGCCACTCTAAATCCAGGGCAGGCTTTGCCACTGCAGATGTTCATCATGTTACACTGCTGCAGTCATTACACTTGGGTTATCCTGCCGTGAGGCGGTTCCCCAGTCGGACTATCCTGCCGTCAGGCGGTTCCCCAGTCGGCTTGAGTTCGAGTTTTGGTCCGGCGTCTGTTGCTGTCGCTTCCTCCCTGACGTCAATGCGGCAGGGGTATATAAGATGCAGCCAAAACCATTTTCTTCAGTCTTTCTTGCTGCGTGGTGCCCGAAGCAAAAGCAGTTCGCAAGTGCTGGTCGGCCTACTCCTGAGATTTTCATTCCGAATCCAGAACCGAAGTCTTCTTCAAAGCTAAGTACCCCGTTGGGGAAACTTTTTCTTGCCTCAGACCGATGTCAGTAAAAGTTAATAGCTGTATTTCTTGTGGGAAGCAAATACCTCATAAGGATTTCCATTCTTATTGTATCCCATGCCTAGGCCCAGACCACGAGGTCACTGGTTGTCGATTTTGTGCTAGGTTTAACAAGCGCACTATTAAAACATCTGTTTGATTTTGCCTGACATTATTTTGCAGAAAATTCAATTACACCATGCCGTCGGAACTACCAACGACCTGCATACATAAAAAGCGCAAAGACAAGGATAGGCATCCGAGGCCCAAAACTGACTACTACGCCTCTTCTAGGCCTGTCGCCAGTTCTCCAGTTTTCAGCGAGGCGCCTTCGCAGCCCCTGACGACCGCTTCTTTAGAACCGCAGGCCGCCTCTGGCTCACACGTGGATATTACTGGGCCTTCGGACGCACAAGATTTTCAGTCTACCGTAACTAAACCTACAGAGGGATCCGGAGTAACTGAACAAACCCGTAGCTTCAGAGGGTTATTTCAGACCTACTCAGTTAAGCATCAAATCTTCTAAGTCTAAACCTCCTTTAAAAACAAAGAAACAAATACAGCATTCTCCAGGATAGGCCGCCATGCCCAAGAAACAAATGCTCAAAATGGCCGAAGACCTAATCACTCTGATCAGGGGGTCCCATCCCCCTCCTGATAAAAGGCCCTAGACAGGATGCAGACTGACTCATCCGACCAGGTATCCATCTCTTCAGATTCATCCTCAGACCCAGGATACTCCTTACCCCCTTGTGAGGATTCTGATGCTGAGGAATCAATACCTTCAGCCTCTCCGTCTGAGGACTACTCCTTTGGGGAAACCTTGCATACCATGAGGAGGTAACATTTCCACTGGGAAGGCCAGGATTATTCAGAATCCAAGAAAAGGCTCAGAGACTTCCTTTTATTACCTCAACACAGGCCCCTTGCTATTCCACCAGTGTTAAATATTATTGATGATGTGTATACTGAATCCAGCTTAAATCCTGATTATTTACCTCCAGCCCCAGTTAAGCCTGACAGATAGTACAGAGTCCCTGACTCTCTCAAATTTCTTTATAAAAGCCCTGTTGCTGACCCTGAAACTATTTCTCAGGGACCCAAAGGGGTTAAGGCCTCATCAGCAAAGAATCCAGTCCCCTCTGGCAGTGATTCCAGGGCATTAGACAGATGGGGGAAGAAAGTATATACGTTTGTAACTTTAGCAATGAGGGCCTTAAATTGCCAGTTTCACATGCTAAAATATCAGCAATTTTTGATGTCTCAGTTGAAACAAAAAATGCTTCCAGAATTAGATCCTCCTAATTTTAAGGAAATGAAGGATTTTATTGCATGCAGCTGAACAAGTGGGAAAACATAATTTGCAATGTGGTTTTGATTCTTTAGAGGACTCCTGTAGAGCAGCAGTTAGAGGTTCTGTCATTAGAAGACATACTTGGTTAAAAGAACATACATTACCAGATCATGTTAAAGCAAAAGTATTGGATGCACCTTTGCAGCAGGATGTGTTATTTGAAGTTAAGGCAGAAGAGGTATTAAAGAAAATGGAGGATAAGGCAATATCTATGCAAACAGTGAAGGATTTCTTACAGGTTCAGCCTCCTCGATTTAGCAGAAATTGGCCAACAAAGAATTGGTCCTTTCCAGTTAGACCTCAAAGGGGCAGATACAAACGTCCAAGAGGTACAGGTCAACCACAAGGTCCTTACAGGCCTCGACAATGGGGTGCATCAGGCCAGAAATAAGGGGAAGACGGGCCCCAACCATATAAAAAACACCCAGTATGACTTCCCACTACAGCTGCCGAACAGTTCTCTCTTGGCAGCCCCCTTGGGAGGAAAACTGGCACTTTACTATCACAATTGGCAAATGATCACCAAAGACAAATGGGTTCTCAACATTGTATCTCAAGGTTACAGGTTTCACTTTCACACTCTGCCAAGGTTAAAAGGAATGCGAAATCTGCCACCAAATCAATGGGCAGAGGCTCAAAAACAAATTACAGCACTCATGGACATGAGAGCTATTCAAAAGGTACCACCACAGGAGCAAGGACAAGGATTTTACTCAAGACTGTTTCACAGAAAGGACAAAGCCTGGAGGCCCATTCTGGATCTTTCTTCTCTAAACACTTAACTAGATGTTCAGAAATTCAAAATGTTGACATTACAGCAGCTTCTTCCTATGCTGGGCAAGAAAGCTTGGCTCGTAACCTTGAACCTCAAGGAGGCATACCTGCATGTCCCTATCTGACAAAACTGCAGAAGATACCTCAGATTCATAGCTGGTTCAATGTACTACTAATTCTCTGCACTGCCCTTTGGCTTATTTACTGTGCCCAGGGTCTTCACAAAGTGCCTGGCACCAGTAATTGCATTTTGCAGACAGAAAGGAATTCAGATTTATCCGTACCTGGATGACTGCCTGATTCAAGCAGAGAGCAAGGACAATCTTCTAAAGCATCTGGTGTTTGTAAAAAAGTTAAGTTGCCTAGGGTACACAGTAAACGAAAAGAAATCAAAACTAGTGCCCTCACAAGAGATAATATTCCTTGGTGCCAGCTTGAATACAACGGCCCAGATGGCTTATCCCATGCCAGACAAGCAAGGAGAAATGACTCAATATTTTCAATTGATGGCAACAAGAACCCAACTCCCTGCAAGAAAAACTCTGCAGGTCTTGGGTTACATGGCATCTTGCATACTAATTCCATATGCCAGACTGCATATGAGGAAACTACAGTGGTACCTAAATTGTCTGATCTCAACACTGTCAAAGTTTGGAAAAAGTTATACCACTAATTCCTTGCCTTAAACAGGAGTTTTGATGGTGGACTCAAGCTTGTCACCTCAACAAGGGACAGCGTTTCACTCAACCCACAGCCAGGCAAACACTGACAACAGATGCATCGGATTACGCCTGGCGAGCACACATGACAGGAAAATGTATTCAGGGCAAGTGGCCCGCAGAACAAAGGCATCTTCACATCAATCAAAAAGAGATGCTAGCTGTACAAAATGCCCTTACAGCTTTAAAGGACCTTCTGCATCCAGGACAGCTACTACTAAAGACAGACAACACCACAGTTATGTGGTACATAAACAAGCAAGGGGGCACTCACTCTTATCCCCTGTGCAGACAAGCCATGACCTTGTGGAACACAGCTCTAACCTATCAAGTTAATCTGCAAGCACAATTCCTGCCAGGAGAGAAAAATATACTGGCAGACGGCTTAAGCAGAAACATCATGGATCCCCACGAATGGGAATTGAATCCACAAATATTCAGAATAACACAAAAATGTTGGAGCCCGGACATAGATCTGTTTGCATCCCCAATGAACTGCCAGCTACAGATATTCTGCACAAGGACTTACCATACACAAGCATGGAAAGTGGATGCCCTCTCATTCAGCTGGAAAAGCCTACAAGTATATGCTTTCCCACCACTACCTCTCCTTCCAAAGGTACTAGTAAAAGCCAGGCAAGAAAAGCCAAAGATGATCCTGATTGCCCCAGACTGGGCACGCCAGCACTGGTACCCAGTCTTAAAGAACTTGGCACAAGGACCACCCTGGATTTTCCCTCAAATCCTGCATCTTCTCACTCAGCACAACAATCAGATACTTCACAGCCAGCTAAAGACTTTAAACCTGGCTGCATGGAAGATTCCTTAGTCAAGCAAGCAATGCCTTTCTCCAAAGCTGTTATGGATGTCATTCTGGAGGCCAGAAGGCCTAGTACCAGGAAAGCCTATTCGGATAAATGGAAGAGATTTTGTGCCTGGAACCAGGCTCACAGCCTTGACCCTCTTGTCCCAAATATTCTTCAGATTCTACAATATTTAACTGAGATGTTGGACAAAGGCCTCTCCTTTTCATCCAAGATCCACGCCTCTGCCATCTCTGCTCATTACAACACTGATCAAGCAATTTTCTCTAATCCCTTGCTAAAACAGTACCTCAGAGGGGCTAAAAACATAAGACCGCCCCGTAGAGCACCTACTCCAACTTGAGACCTCAATTTCGTGTTGGAAAAATTAACTTTACCTCCTTTTGAGCCAGCTAACACAGCAGATTTAAAATATATCTCTTAGAAAGCTGTTCTGCTCCTGGCTAAAACATCAGCACGAAGAGTTTCAGAATTACAGGCACTAATGGCAGTGGAACCTTTCCTCATCTTCCACCAGGACATGGTGTCCTTAAGAACTAACCCTACGTTTATGCCTAAGGTGGTATCAAGTGTAGCTCTAAACCAAACTATTCACTTGCCAACTTTTTATCCAAATCCACAGAACAAAGGGGAGAGACTACTGCATTCTTTGGACATACACAGGCAGTTACGCTTTTACTTGGAGAAAACCAAAGCTTTCAGAAAAACTGAGAGATTATTGGTAGCATATGCTGCAGGAGCACAGGGAAAAGCCATTTCAAAACAGACTATTTCAAAATGGACAGGTCACTGTATACGTTTCTGCTATACACACCATGGGAAACCTGTACCTAGCAGCATTAGATCTCACTCCACCAGGGCAACTGCCTACCTCAGAGGAATACCTACCAAGGATATTTTGGAAGCAGCAGCATGGAGTTCTGTGCATACCTTCACCAAACATTACCATTTACCTTTATACTCCAAATCCAGAGCTGGGTTCGCCACTGCTGTACTGCAGGGCCTTATAGCCACCCCCTTATGCCTTATAGATCCAGCCTCTTTACCTCAGCTTTGGGATTCCACCCAAGTGTAATGACTGCAGCAGTGTAACACGATGAACATAGTACGGTTTTGTACCTACCATAAATGTAGATGTTCGAGGTGTATACACTGCTGCAGTCCAGGTTACCCTCCTTCCCCTCTTAATTGCTGGTACGTACCTATTTCTTCTACCCTTTACTACCTATGGGGTGTATATGCTGGTAACTGAAGGTATTTGCTTGCTTTTCTTGTGTATGTTTTATTCGCAATTTGAATTGCCTACCTTTTTGGGGGTACCTGACATCTGGGGCAGGAAAAACTGAAGAAAATGGCGTCTGCTGCATCTTGTATACCTCTGTCGCACTGACGTCAGGGAGGAGGCGACAGCAACTGACGCTGGACCAAGACTTTGGAACTCTAGCTGACTGCGGGACTGCCTGATGGCAGGAAAACCCAAGTGTAATGACTGCATAAAACCAGCCTTGAAGCGGAGGTATCTACTGCATGATTCTCAAGTCGAGTCACTACCCAACCGTTCTTGCCCAGCATTGGCAGAAGCTGTTGCAATGTCAGCATTTTGAATTTTGGGATGTCCAAGTATGTGTTCAAAAATCGATAAATCCAGTATTGGGCACCCGGCCTTTTCTTTTCTGGGTACCAAGAACAATTCTGAGTAAAACAATTATCCTTTTTCTAGTTCTGGTACTGGCTGAATAGCCCCCATATCCATGAGGGACATAACTTGTTTCCGTGTCTCTCTGCCCAGTGATTTTGTGGTAGATCTGGCCAACCATTTGGAATTGGCAAGTTATGGATATGAAATCTGTATCCCTGTGATACTATGTTTAATACTCACTTGTCCTGGGTTATTAACTGCCAATTTTGTGCATGAAGTGCTAGTTTTCCCCCTAAGGGGGCTGCCAAAACATAAGTGCTTGGTGATGGCAGAGGGAAGTCATTGAGACTGTCTACTGTAGGGTTGTCCTTTGTTTCCTCCAGATTTGGAGGTTGAGGCACCCCATTGCTTTGACCTGTAAGAACCCTGTGATTGATATTTGGTGCCTTTTGAGCGCTTAGATTTGCCCCGTGAGGCTCTGCCGGACACAGGAAAGGACCAATTTTTTGTAGGCCAGTGTCTACTGAATCTTGGTGGCTGTACTTGTAAGAAGTCTTTTACAGTTTACGTTGACTTAGCTTGGTCTTCCATTTTCTTTAAAACCTCTTCCGCCCTATTACCAGAGTATTATGCTATAATGGTGCATCCAACAATTTAGCTTTGACATGATCAGGCAGAATTTGCTCCTTGAGCCAGGCATGCCTTCTAATCACAGATCCTGTAACTGCGGCCCTGCAGGAGGCCTCCAAGGAATCAAAACCACATTGCAAAGTATGCTTTCCAACCTGTTCTGCTGCATGCAATAATTCCTGTAATTCTTTATTTTCTGCACATTCAAA